>NC_092876.1:69356208-69656208 GCF_028372415.1 Notamacropus eugenii | reverse complement strand
AATGGTCTCTGAGCCTTCTACGCTGGTGTCCCTTCCCAGGGCACCCTCGTCATTGCAGCCAAAGGTGTAGACCTGTGCCCAGAACATAAACCCAGTTGTCAACCCCAGACGGGGGGCTCCATACAATGGGCTGGATGTTTCCTATCATGAATTCTGGGTGGATGGCTGAAGGGGATGGTTCAGTTACCACTCAGGCCCTCTGGCTCAATGGCAACTGCCCCTTCTGAGTTCAGTCAGCCATCACTCTGGCCACAGGGGGACCATACTAGTGGCCATGGATGTACCTGCTACAAAGACTACTCAGTAGAGGTGAAAGGTGGCAGTAGGAAGGGAGATCAGAACCCTGTACTAATTCATCTACCCTAACATCTGGGAGGTTTCTCTCACTCTCCACTTGTTTGTTCCCCCATGTACTCACCTTACCACTCTTGCCCAGACACACGGTATGCATCCCTCCAGCTTCAGCCTGCACGATGCCTTCAGGCATGGTGACCAGGGCTGGTCTCTTCCTCTCTATCACGTCCTCGCCGAGCCCCAGCTGGCCCACGTCCCCCTGGCCCAGCGTCAGCACCAAGCCTGCTTCCGTTCGATGAGACCTGTGGCAGACTGGAGCCCCAACAGACAGAGGAGGAGAGAAAAAAAGGGGGAAATGCTCAGAGAACAAGAGAGCTCACTTGGGGAGCAAGGGGGGATGGGCCTGTTTTCCTGTATCAGCCAAGGCTCCAAGCTCCTGACCAGGAACCTTTGCAGAAAAACAGTTCTCAACAGAAGGCAGCCAGATAAGCTCGCAGTCCCTTCTATTTGGCCTTGGAAGAGACAGAACTATGAGTGTGGGAGCTAGCACACTAGAATCCTACTTACTAGTTCTCATTATTTTGGGCGGCTTTATTTTCCTAACTGGTCTTGTCTTGGGTTAATGTGGCCCAAGATTCCTTGACAATCCAGAGATCCAGGACATGGAAGGGGGCCAAAGCCACAAAGCAGAAAACTGAAAGTCTGCTACAGTTCAGGGCAATAAAAGGTGTGGCAATGTCCAGGTGAGTCCCAAAGTCCAGGCCTGGGGAGCGTTGTTGGGAGTCCAAGGCAGTGCGGAGAGCAAAGGTATGGAGGCAGAAAATCAGGAGGGTAGCCCTAACCCTGTGCTTGGCACAGGGAGCTCAGACCCTACATTGGACAGAGCCACACCCACCCAGTCAAATGTAGATGAAAGCTTCTGAGGGCTGCCTAGGACCCTGACTCCTCTTATGATCCCAAAACCTGTTAGACATCATTCAAAAAAAAAAAAAAACAAACCAACTCAACCCCCCCACCCCCCAACTCATTCCCTAGTGTGGGGGCAGATTAAGACAGTTAAAGGGACATACCCATCTCAGGTGGTCTAGGGTAAGCAAAGACAGTGGGAGTCTACGGGACAAGATTCTGCGCACTGGACCTCCCTCTGATAGCCCTGCCTCTACCATATGGGATCTTCAGCAAGCCACCGTCTCATTCACCCTCAGTCTCTTGATTTGTGAGATGGGAATAATAATGCTTGTACTATCTCCCTTTATGGGGCCGGCATTTTGCCAGTAGTTCAATAAAGGCCTCATCTCCAAGATGTCCTGTTCCTGTACACCCCAACCACTCACACTCTCTGTCATTTGCTATACCGCATGGGACAGGACAGGCAGCTGGACCAGCAGGGGAAGAAGGACAAAGGCAAGCAGCAGCTGTCACCTCTCTCCCCCTAAGCCCAAAAGGTAGGGATCAGCTAAGCTGTATTTTGGAAGGATTGAGGCCAGGCAAGGAGAGGGAGGGCAGGGATGAACATCAAGAAGTTACAGCTCTTACTTGTGTTTGGTGGACTGGCGTCTGCCGCAGCATTAGGAAGAAACAGAGTCTGAGTTTATCAGCTGCTGAGAAGCCAGACACCCCAAGGGCAGCATTCCTTCCTCCTACCTTCTGTGCTCACAGAATCAACCCACCTTGGCTGGTCCTGGAATATCAGCCCCCCTCCCCCACAATCCTCCCTTGCAAAACCGAGCAAACAGAATTGGAAGGTGTGCATGTGGTATAATAAAGAGATGCCCCTTTCTAAGTAGCCTCAGTGGGGCAAAGTGGAAAGAATCTGAAATAGGAACAGGAGACCAGTCCTGCCTCTGCCACTGATTATCTATGTGACACTGGCAAAGCCATCTTACCTCCTTGGTCTTCAGTTTCTTCATCTGTACAATAAGGGAATTGGACCAGGATAGTTTCTAAGGCCCCATTCTAGTTCTAAGGCCCCCACCCTCCCATCTGACACTCTGTGTTCTGAGGCCCCCCCCACATCTGACATCCTGTGTTCTAAGGGCCCTCCCAGTTCTGACATCCTGTGTTCTAAGGGCCCTCCCAGCTCTGACATTCTCTGTTCTAAGGCCCTTCCCAACTCTTGACATTCTCTGTCAGCTCTACTACTAATGTCCTAAGCAGCCAATTCCCTTTCCTCTCCCTCCCCATCCCTGCCTCAGTGACTGAGATATCAGAAAGCTCCATTGCTTTAGTTCCACTTGGTCAGGGAAGCTAAGGGTCCACAGAGTAGTGGCATCAAACATTCCCAAGGGTACCTAATGCTGTTGGGGGCATGGAGATGGTGTGATATCACAGAGAGGTCTCATGCTACACTGACATGTGCATATGTGGCCTCCCCCTTAGGAGAGCGGTAAGACCTTTCAGGAAGTATCATTTTTTTTTTGTCATTTTTGTATCCCTAGCACAGCACCTGGCATTCAGCAGACAGTTAATAATGGCTCATTCAAATGAATTACCTTTTACTTTTTTACTTTCTATGGTGGCATTTTCTGCTGGAGAATTTCTCTTGTTCAAGCGTTTGGCTGGCATATTGGAGACCTGAAAAAAATCAAAGCCAAGGCCTTATTAATCACTGGCACTCCCAATAACATGTATGGGCCTTGTTGCAAGGCAAGAAGAGTGGGAAGACCCAGGATGTCTAATCTGCAAGGGACCCTGCGTATTTAGGATTGAAAAGGAGGGAATGAAAGGTCTGAAGGCAAGCCTGCCAATGCCTGACTCTTGCTGTGGGCATCAGCAAAGTGATGATAGCCCTAGCAACTGGGACCCAACCCCCAGCTACAGAGAAATGCAGAAATGGCAGGAAGACATGCCCAGTCTTCCATGATGGCTCGAATTATGTGGAATTATGTACTGCTCCATCCATTTTGGAGAAGTCAATAGAAATTATGCTGGAATAGTGACCTATCAAAGAAAAGACATTCTCAGAAGAATTGCCAGTGCCAACTTGCTAAGAAAAAATGCTTGGAATCACTAATAGAAACACAAATCAAAATGACCCTAAGGTTTCCTCTCACACTCTGGAAATTGGCAAAAGGGACAAAGTATGGCCAACAGTCAACTCTGAAGGGGCTGCAGAAGGACCTGCGGATTTGTCCAACCATTCTGGAAAGGAATCTGGCACGATGCAGGTCTTCCTAGATCCACAGCCAGCTGTCTATAAGCTAACACAGTGACTTCCCCTGCCTGCAAATGCAATATTACTGCTCTGTAAGAAATAACAAGCAGATTAATTTTAGAAAAAGATGGCAAGACTTGATTGAAATAATGTAGAGTGAAATGAACAGAACCAAAAGAACGCTGTATACGATAACAGCAATATTGTTAGAAGAATAACTGTGAATGGTTAAGCTATTCTGAGCAACATGATGGTCGAATTAACTACAAAGGACTTAGGAAGAGAAAAGAAATGATATAGGAAGTATGTACTGTATGATTCCACATGTAGATCTATATCCAATGTTGGGTTTCTCTAAAATGAGACTGGGAAGCAAACAACTAGAAGTTCACAATGTAACAATAAAATAATACAATAAATACAATTAATAACAATAAATATTAAAAATATTTACAGCTGCACTTTTGGGAGGCAGTGAAATTAAGAGTAAAGAAGCCGTGGCACACAAGTACTACAGAATCATGAGAAACAAAGACTACAAGGAATTCAGTGGAATTTGTGGAGACTTAGGCAAGTTGTAGGCTGATGCAGGATGAAGTAAACAGAGCCTAGAGAATGCTGGGCACCATATCCTCCGCAGCAGACATCAGAACTGAGACCAGGGCAGAGACCATTTCTGACTCCAGAGGACTGATCTGCCCAGACAGGATGTACTACCGGCTTGGCTTACAGCACATACTATCACACATGGTCAACAATTAGGTCTGTTTTGCTCAATTGTATTTTTTTTACTTCCAAGAAAGAAGGAAGGGGATAGTGAGAAGAGATGTTTTCAACATTTTTCTTTTCAACAATGTTGAAAACCAGCATCAACATTTTTCTTTCCAACAATGTTGAAAACCAGCATCAACACTTGTAATATTTTTTTAATGGGGCTGAGTTTGACCAGGCTGGATCTCTATCCACTATGCAAAGCTGCCTCTCTCTGTCACAGTCCTAATTCTGGTGTCAATAGTGCTTTAAGGTTTACAGAACACTTTCCTCACAACAACCCAGGCAGTACAAGCAAATAGCATCTCCATTTTACAGTTAAGAAAATCTTAGTTCTGAGGTGCAGGGACTTGTCCTGAGTCACAGACCTAAGGAGCATTTGAGTTGGACTCTGGTATAATTGGACTCTAAAAAGAAAATGCTTCCCATCCCACGCAGCCCTTCACCCAAGTCAGGTGGCTGCCCATCTGCCCCCAACAGCTAGACCCTAGGGCAGTGAATCTACCCATTTTTGGAACTCTAGCCTTAGGATTCAGCTGTCTAGATTGGGGAGTGACAATTCCCCATTGACAATGACAACAAACTCATCTTGTTTACTTTGTCTGGCAGGTCCCAGACAAGGATGGTCGTGCAAACCAACTGGTCACCCTGGTCATCTTGCCACCCCAACCCTCAACTGCTGCTGTTTTCAGGTTCTCTCCATCTCCTGCACTGGGCAGAATCAAATCAGTCAAATCAGTATCCATCCTCCTTAATTCTGAAAAGAGCATGTTAATCAGCCATCCAGTGGCTCAACTAATCTTCCAAGAATACTCTCCTATTATGTGGTTTATTATGTATATTATTATTATATATAACTATTATGTGTTATAATACATAGAATTATAATGTATAATTGCATATATTATATATTATATTAATACTATATAATAATATATATAAATATATACTACAATTATATATTATATGGTTTCTCCCATTAGAAAGTAAGCTCCTTGACGGTCTCACTTTTGAATTGGTATTCCAAGCTTTTACTGAAGTGTTTTAAGGGTTTAACGTATACTCCCGTACTCCTCCCCTCCCTCCCTCCCTTCCTTCCTCTCCTACACTGTTTTCAAACATCCCTGACCTTCTTAAAAGACGACACTTGACTCCTGCAGCTATTTTCTCCTTACCTGCTAAATCTAAAAAGCAGAGAATGAAGGACACTCACCAACCCCATTCCCTGTCTCTAAACCCATTTGTTATGTATAATTAATAACAGCCAAACACTATTTACATGAAATTTATTATGTGTGAGTGAGTTAGTTGAGGAAACTAAGGCAAAGAGCAGTTATGTGACTTGCCAGGATCACGCAGCTAATAAACGTGAGGTCTGTTTGAACTCAGGTGTTCTTTACTCCAAGCCTGGCACTCTACTCACTGCTCCACCTAGCTGCAAGGTAATTAGAACTTTGTTATATATGGGTCTGGTTGCTTTATGGCTCTATGTGTCTACCCACAAGAATGTGCCAGGCACTGGGTTCAGTATCAGATATACAAAAAAAAGGAAAAAGATGGTGCCTGCCCTCAAGGATCTTACATTCTAATGGAGGAGACAACAGGGAAAAGTGTGTGTTTGTCCTTCATTGCTGAAGAAGACCATGCCATCAGAAACTTGCACTTGACTTTGTTTTGAGTGAGGGAGGGCTATACAGGTCACCAGGCTCATTTCTCCAGAGTCATCTGAATCCAGTGACCAGATATTCATCAGGATGACTGGAGATGACCCAGGATGCACTGGCCCCTTTAGGCCAAGGTCTATTCAGGTACTCACATAGGGTGAGGTAACACCCATCCAAATTTACCTTCCTTTGGAGAGGAGGAAGGGGAGGGGGAGACAGACAAGAGAGAAGGAGCTAAGTTACTCAGCAACAGTTACTATTGATAATCACTCTGAAGCCAGAAGGGTCCAGCACTTAGGCAGGTGCCTAATGTTGTCCAATGCATGAGCTTCAGAATGTACACACACAAGTTGTAGGAATGTCTGAGGGGAGGAAGGAGACTGGAAAAGGCCTCCTGCTGAAAGGAGAATTTGAGAAGCAAGCCAGGGCCATCAGGAGATAGAGCTAAGGAGGGAGAGCATTACAGGCAGGAGGGATCTGCAAAGTTCCAGAAAAGAGTAATGTGTAAAAAGACTGCAAAGGCAGGAAGTGCAGGTGGTAAAATGATTTAAATGCACAAATAGAAGATTTTCCACTTGATCCTAGAAATAATGTAATGTCTAGAATGGATGGGAAGTGTGACATGGTCAGAAATGTATATTAGGAACATCATTGTGACAGGTGAGTAAAAGGACATAGTGGAACAGTGAAAGAATTGGGTCAGGGGAGCCACCTGCACTGTGGGGCAGCTGGGTGAGTGGATATGACAGATGTGAACATAACAAGACTGAATATGTGAAGTGAGTGCCAGGGAGGAATCAAGCCTGAGACTGAGGTTCCAGCCTGAGCAACTAAGGGAAGAGTGGTACCTTTCACAATAACAGGGCAGTCTGGAAGACAGGAGGGCTTGGGGCAAAGATACTAAGATCTATTCCGGACATAGTGAGTCTAAGCTGCCCACGAGACATCCAGTCTGAGTTGCCCAAAAGGCAATTGATGATGCTAGACTAGGCCTGGGAATCATTCCGTGTTCTCACATCTCTCCTCCATCTGACATTTCCCGGTTCTAAGGTCTTTTCCAATTCCGATATTTGTTAAATGGACATTTAACAAGTTCCAGGCACTGTGAATAGACAAAGTGAATACCTCCAGGACAGTGGAACAGAGCATACTGAAAGAAAAACAAAACTATGTGAGGGTCTATACACACACCTTCTCTGGCTGAAGGGCCTTGTACTCTACACATAGCTTGGAGCAGAGTACCTTTTCTCCCTCCTCAGCCATCCTGGTCTCTACCTATCGCAGAACCATACCTATCAGATGAGATCCCAGAAACCACTCAATCCCTATCCCACTTCTCTCCTGAATGCCCTTCATCGTTTTCTACAGATAAGGAAATGAATACCTTGAGAAGGAAACAAGGCAAAATAAGCATTTTATGAAGTCATAAGACTTCTTTCTGAGTTCAAATCTGGCCTAACACTTACTAGCTGTGTGACTCTGGGCAAGTTACTAAACTTTACTTGCCTCAGTTTCCTCATCTGTAAAATGAGCTGGAGGAGGAAATGGTGAACCACTCCAGTGTTTTGCCAAGAAAATTCCAAAATGGGATCACAGAGACTGATACAACTGAACAAGTGTTGCAAAGATCCCTAAAGACTCTATCCATTGTTACTTGCATCAGGGAGGAAGGTCAGAACCAGCCCTGAAAGGGACCCAGAGACCATCAAACCTTTCATTTTAAAGGGGAAAACAAGATGGGGCTGTCTAGGCAGGGCTGCGCTGCTTCCTGCTGGACAACTGGTCATGTTCAATCAAACCACGGCCGGGCACACGTTCTGGGTCTGTCTCCTCTGGCTGGATGCCCCTTCCTCAGGCACACGCACTCCAGAGTCCGCTGCCTCGCCCCCTTCCCCTCCCATCCCTCCAAAGGAGCTGACAACGAATGTCCTGTGGTCTCTGAGGGCCTCGAGCCCTAAAAGTGACCCCCCTGTCCTCCTGCAAGGCTCTACACCCTGGCTCTCATTTAGGAGGAGATGACGGTGCTCTCCGCACCTCCTGGCCCGTCTCAGGCTGAAAAACCTAACTGTGTGAGAAGTTCTGCCGGAGAGCTCTGGCTGAGGTCTCCGGAACCAGGCGACTGGACTTCAGGGGCCTCCAAAGGGGTAGTCTCCACGGCCCAGCCCTTCCATCTCCCAGAGCCTCAGGTTATGGAGCCTAGGCTTCCGAGGCCGGAGGCCACGCCACCGAAGGAGCCGGCCATCTCCCCTCTTCTCCTCCAGGACCACGTCTCTCAGATTTGTGTGCCCAGAAGGCTCCGCGTCACGGCTGCCGCGGGGCTTCGGGGGGAGGGGAGCGAAAAAGGAAGCCACGCCCGACCCTGGGCCGGCCGCGAGGCGGACCCTCCCTCCGCCGTCCTCCCGTCCGCTCCCGCCAGCTTCCCGCGACTCAGACAGACAGCGATTTGAAATTTCCCGCCTGGTGCAAGCGCTCAAGGGGAGGACCCGAGAGCACACGCGGCGGGAGCGCGCCAACGAGCTCGTCGGCGGGGAAAGGGCCGCGGGGGCACCTCCAGCGGAGCGCCGAGTGTCCTTCCAAGCGAGGGGAGCCCCTAAGCGCGGCGCACGCGCCCGTCCCGGGGACCCCTAAGCGCGGCGCACGCGCCCTTCCCGGGGACCCCCTAAGCGCGGCGCACGCGCTTTTCCCGGGGACCCCTCAGCGCGGCGCACGCGCCCGTCCCGGGGACCCCTCAGGGCGGCGCACGCGCCCTTCCCGGGGACCCCTAAGCGCGGCGCACGCGCTTTTCCCGGGGACCCCTAAGCGCGGCGCACGCGCTTTTCCCGGGGACCCCCTAAGCGCGGAGCACGCGCCCTTCCCGGGGACCCCTAAGCGCGGCGCACGCGCTTTTCCCGGGGACCTTCCAAGCCCGGCGCACGCGCCCTTCCCGGGGACGTGCGGAGCGGGGCAGACGGCGCGCGCGCACGAGGCGCTGCCCGCCCCGAGATGCGGCGGCCGGGGGGAGGGGCTGTGCACACGCGGACGCCGCTTCCTCCTCCGGCGGGTTTCACGTGGGGGCCGCGCGGCGCCGAACTCTTCCACCCCTCTCGGTGCCGGGCGCCGGTCCCCCGCCCGCCCACCACACAGCCAGCAGAAGCCGGGCTTATAGCCGTACCCGGCAGACCCTCAGCTCCGTCCTGCGGTCTAGATCCCAGGGTGTTTTTACCTCAATGCAGGTGGGCCAAACGGAACTCCCCTACTCTCCAGGCCGGGCCGCGAACTGCTCTCACGCATGCGCCCTGCGGTTCGCGCTGTTGGGGGCGGGAGAATGAAAGCTAACAAAGTGGGCGACCCCTGCTGGCTAGCCCGGGGAGTGCAGCCGCCTGGTTGGGGCCGAGCGCGTTATCCAGATGGTGATTCCGAGGGAAGGGGTCACCGCTCTCCTCCCGAAGCGCGAAGCTCAGGCGCTGAGTGTAACGAGCCTCAGCTTGCCTGTCCTCTCAGCCGCAGAACGGGCCAAGAACCGCCCCCAGGGTGACCGTGAGGAACAAATGGTCCGGCGCTTAGCTGGCACGCAGCAGGCACTTCCTAAATGTGGATCAGATTGAAATGAGATTGGGTTTGCCCAGTGTTTAGCGCACAGTACCTGCCGTGTTGTAGGAGAGGCTAATCAATGCCTGTCCAGATGATGCCCAGCTTCCTCGGACCCCTTTGAAATACGTCTCAAGGTCCCTTCCCTCTCCGAATCTTAGAGCCAGCAGGAGAACCCTGGCTCTGGAGCCGGAAGATCCTACCTGCGATTAACCTCGTAGCAATCGGTATTATGAAGGCATGGGGTTGGACCGTTTGGCCTCTGAGAACCCTGCGCAGCAGAAGCGCGGTCGAAGGCCCAGTTATGCCGGCTTCATTCACCTTGGTTCCCTGTGCCTGTAATGCACACCTTGGAGATCGCTAGCAGGGTGACCTTGGGCAAGTCACTTATCCCCAACTGCCCATCCTGGGTCATCTCCCGTCATCCTGATGAATATCTGGTCACTGGATTCAGATGGCTCTGGAGGAGGAGAGGTGAGGCTGGTGACCTGCACAGCCCTCCCTCATTCAAAACAAAGTCAAGTGCAAGTCATGTCATCATTTCTCCGATGGCACAGTCTTCTTTGGCAAGGAAGGACGAACAGGCACACTATTTAAAGATGGAATTTGAGGAATTTTCATCATTTCCAGCTGGCTATTTTTCTGATTCTTATCATCTAATCCCTCTGTAAGAAGAAATCTACTCAGGAAGTCATACCTCCTTCAGCACCCCTGAGCCCCCACCTTTCCTCTGGTTGGAGAGAAGGGGTGGATGGATATTAGAGAGCTCCTCCATTGCGTACCAGGATAGCACCCAGGGAATTCATTTCATTTCCTACTCAGCTACTTTGCTAGGCTTCATCACCTCCACAAACTCACCATTCTGCAAGGTGAACTCAACTCGAAATTTACAACTCAAACCAATTTCCCCACCCTCCCGAAGGACTTCATCTTGCCACTGGGCAGAGCTGGGGGGATACCCTCCTTGCTGCCATTTCTAGCCTTTTGGCATTGTAATCTTTTTGAGGGCAGGGACTGTCTTATGTTTTTCTCTGCATCCCCAGTACTAAGCCTCCAGGGAGGTACTCATTGGGAGTGATCCTTTCTTCGTGGACTCTCAAAGCACAATATACATTTCATGAATTAATTTATGGATTTTTTTGCTTTTTCCATAAGAAGCACAGGGCCTTCTACATAGTACAAGTACTTAATGTTTGTGGAATGCATGAATTCTCTAAGCCTGTCCTTTAGATTATCCATACCTCCACCCCACCACCCCAATGCTGATTGCTCTATCACATTTTCCCTCCCCAGTGGTTTCCAACTTTCCCTTTAAGGATGCCCAAGTCTGCGGTTCCTCCGGTGCTCCTCCCTTTTGTCAATCCTGGATTTTGATCCAAGAAAGACAAACAGAATTAGGTTGTATGCACAATTTATTTCTCTCAAACTGGCAGGCTGCATGCAGAGCTGCAGGCAAAACTGAGCTTGCTTTGGGTTAGGCTGTACGGAGTATAAAGACAAAAACAAAGCTGGGTGGGAATGGCCCTGTCCTGGCCCCCACTGTTCCTCAGGTTTGTTTCCATTTCCCACATTTCACAGAAGTCAGGACACTCCTCACATACAGGGAACATGGAAGATGGTCAGGATGGAAAGTCCCCAGAGTCCTATAAGTGGGTAAGGCAGTGGAATGCTCCTTGCAGCCCTCAGATTTGGCCTTAAAGAACTGTCAGGAAAAGCAAGGCTCAAAGAGGCAGAGCCATCCTCTTCATCAGAGGGGGAGGGGTATTTCTAACAGTCCTTGCTTGCTTAACCAGGAGTCTGCCTGTTTTCACATTCTCCCCTTTTGGATCTGTCTGGCAGAACAAGGAGGTACAATTATGGGCTGGGTAATTTCATTCACCTGGGTGGCAGAGGACTTATGGGCTAAGGCCAGCCACAACCAGGCCCCAAGAAAGATGAAAGCAAGGACAGTAAGAATCCCAGGAGCGGAAAGCAGGAGGGATATGATCAGAACACCCACTCCAGGGGAAAGAGAGCTGAATACGTCATTCCATTGGGTCTCTGCCGCTGGTTCCCTTAACAGTTTGGAAAGAGCACAAAATCGGTTTGCAATATCCTGTATCTCTTGGGAGTTGTCAACGATAAGACAGCATTCCTTATTGAAGAAGGCACAGACATCGCTCTGGGTTTCGAGAGCTTTCTGGTTGTTCATGTCAGCCATTTGTCAGGATAGATTCTTGAAAACCTCATTTGTGGAAATCAGACCTCCTACTACAGTCCTAGCAGGGGCCTGGATACTGCCCCCTACAGCGACAAGGGGTAGGGCTTGGGACAAGCACTGGGAGCGGTGGGACATGCCCCAGGCGTAGGAAACCATGGTTACAAGGTCTTGGAGAGTCAGGGGCACTAGCGTGGTGCCTGGAATATACAAGAAGTCAGGCACAGCATGAACAATGGTACGTAGCCCAGTCCACTGGGGAGGGAAAGTTTGGTAAAGAGAGGTTCTACACAAAAAAACATGCCTAGAGATGATAGTAGGGTAAGGGAGAATGTAAGGGAGCCAGGGAAACAATTGATAGTGGCCTTTTTATGTGTGCCCCTGCCACTGTACAGGAGCCAGGGCTGAGAGAAGCATGCCCATAGAAGGGTTCAGACAGGGATTGTTAGGGGAGCCATTAGATGTTGGGCCATAACCATGTTCTGCCCAGAGGTACCCCTGATACTAGTCCCAAAAGATAGTTTCTGCTCCTGTTCTGTCAGGCCAGAGCTTCAGGCAGGCCCCAGTAGAGAAAGTGGTGTTAACCAGGAACCAGTCACTGTGACAGGGTGACACCTAACCTAGTGGGTCGACCTGAGCAGAGCTTATGGTCAGAGGCCCCTTGGGTTGTATTGGTTCCTAGGATCCAAGGAGAAGGCAGGGCTACATACCATGAAGTCAGCCCCCCTCCAGTGGCTGGCTAAGGTTCACCAGGATGAACCCAAATAGTGTAGTTGCACCAGGATGGATCAAGGTTCCCTACAGGGTGCCAGAGGTGTGATTTGATACATAGCAAAAAGCTGCAGGGGGTGCCAAAGAGACCAAGGTGGCTCTAGTAAAAACAGGGCCCTGAGTGCTGTTGAGGGCTAGGCAGATTTGGGTTTTGCAAGACAACTATAAACAAGCAGAAGGAGCAGGCTGAAAGGAAACCCAAGGTACGGGGAGTGAGGGGCATGTTAGAAGAAAATAATACAGCCAAAGCAAACCAAAACCAAAGATATGTGGCCAAGAGATATGGGCAAACAGCATATGGCTTATAAGGATGAAAAAAAAGGGAAGGAGCCTCTCTTCTCACTGGCCTAGTCCAGATTTTTGAAGGGATACCTCAGATGTCTTCTTCATAGGACAAGGCCTCCAGTAAGTTCAGAAATCCACTCAGGAGCGGGGGCAGTCTTTAGGTGTGACAGATGAATGAATGAGTCTATCCCCTGGAATCTGGGGGCAGAGGAGGTTGTGAGCAGCACCTGGAAAGGCCCCTTCCACCCGGGGTTCATGGGAATGCTTCCACAGGTGGTGTTTTCAGTATACTCAGTTGCCAGGGGATGGGTGAGCTGGCTTCAGGCATCAGACTTAGGAAATGAGAGCCAAGATCTTAAACCTGATGAATCTGTTCACTAAGCTTGACACAATATTCCCCAAAGACAATGCAATGAGAGTGGGGAAAGATCTGCTGAGGGAGGGGAAGGGAGGGTGACCTGATGACAACCTCATACAGGGAAAATTTGATCTTATGGACAGGTTGTGACCTGACAGCAAGGAGAGCAATGGGGCAAACTTTGATCTAGGGTGCCTGGAATCCAGAGGTGAGTTTCCCTAGTAATCCCTTCAACACCCCAATAGTTCTCTCAACCAGCCCTGAGATCAGAGGGTAGTAAGCACATTGCAGGTGCTGGCAGCTTCCTCAGGTCTCCAGGATCACCCTGATCCCCTGGCCTGTAAAGTGGGTTTTCTGATCACCAGGAACCTCCTGTGAGACCCCTAAATAATGGATGTGTTCACATAGGGCCCTCCCTACAACCACTATGGTGGTCACCCGACACAGGAAGACCTCTACCCAGGTGGAAAACATACATACACAAAACATAACCAGGGTGAACTTCTATCCTCAGCATGGGGGCAGCTAGATGAAACCAATCTGTTAGGTCTCACAGGGCAAAGAAGGGAGTGGAAAGCAGCCTTGAGGAGGCTTGACAGTCTCAGGGGGGTTGTATAGGGGACAGGACTGACATTTGGACACCACTTCCTCAGCCACTTTTTTTGAAACTCCCCACCTATGTTGAGAAGAAAGTTCATAAAGCTTATCAGGTACAGGTAATGCAGGTGGCTCAGCAGTGGTCAGTGCAGGTGGAGGGGGAAAACAACTCAAGTGTCCATGTTACCAAAGCTCCACTTCAGTCTGGGGAACACCCTTTTAGTTACCATTGGTGCATTATTTCTGGAGATCAAGGACTGGGCCTCTTGTTAAAGCTCCTAGGTTAGTGAGGGTGCAAGCATTATAGGAATCAGGGGTGAGAGGGCTGTCTTGGTCAGCCAGTAGATTCCCTCAGGTCTCAGGAGTGGGTTCATTAGTGACAGCAGCTTTGACAAACCACCTGCTTTGGGAGTAGCAGACCATCTAGACCATAAGAGTTCTTTATGGGCTGTCCGGTGAAGGTTAAGAATCCTCACTGCTTCCATAGCATTGCAAAGTCATGGACCACCCCAGAGGCATACCTGCTCTTTGTGTAGATATTCAATTTCAGCCCCTTTCCCAGTTCACAGGCGCCTGATGCTTCTATCCCTGCCTATTGTGCACAGTGAGCCTAGGGCAGCACCTCAGTTGCCATGGTGATACCATAACCTGCAGAAACTTGTCCCTTGGACCTCCTGCGGGAGCTGTCCGTCAAAACGATGAGCTTGGCCATCTGGAACAGGTGTCTCTGGGAGGTGGTCGCACCAGAGTCAGCAGGTGGTCCAGGCTTATGAGGCAGTTATGGTCCATGGGGTTAGACTCCAAGTCTCTTACAGACTTACCTGTTTCAAGGATAGGCAGTTTATAAACACTTGGGCAGGATTCAGTCCATTAAGTCTTTCTGATGGTCTGCATCAGTAGCTGGGGTTCAATTTTTGTCCACTGGTTGCTTGGTTGAGTATTGAGTGTGATATGAATTTAAGAGGGGTTCAGCCTCATGGAGTGCAAGAAGTGTTACTGCAGAGTCAAATATGATGTCCTCACTTTGTCCGAGTCCCAGGTATAGGGACAGTACTGCTTGGGCAGGGTAGGCCACTGGCTACCACATCCAGTTGTTTGCTATGTCCTACTGGTCGGTAATGATCCCCTCCTCCTTCCACATAAATGAGGCCAGCCAAGAGCTGGGGGGAACAGAGAGGGAGGTCTTGTGCTTCTTCACCAGTCAAAAGTGACAGAGACTTTGGCAGTGGGCGGGCTCAAACAGAAAATTTGGCTATACAGGATCAGCAATAACCAGTGAAGAAAGTCTGAAGTTGCCTTTTGGATGGGATGGGAAAACCATGGATAGCTTGGGTTTATATAGCATCAAGGGAAACAGTATAATGGCATATGAAGTGTCCAAGGAACTTTTAGACGGCAAGCCTTACCACTATTCAAAGCTAGAAATGTGGAGAGTGCTATGACATCTCTCCCTCAAAGTTAATTCAGAGAGCAGAGCAGGCCATTTATATACTGGAGTACTGAGTGATAAGGGTGAATAAGGCAGGGTTGTCATACAAAACTTGGGAGGATGAGGGACATCTAGTGAAATCCTGAGGTTTTTGTCATCCTTCACAAGTAGAAGCAAAAAGGTTCAAGGGGTGCACAGAGACAGAAAAGGTGCTGCACAGGAATAAGGGATGACAGATTATGGGGATTACGGACTACATGTGAGTGAGGTAGAACAATGAAATTAATGGCATGGAGGTCTTGGATAAGGTGTCAACCTCCATTACCAGGCTTCCTAACAGGGAAGATGGTGTTGCTGGGGGTGGTACAAAGGAATAGTCACTTTGAAATGTAATTCTGAAATAGGGGACTGGTAACTATGATGGCAAAAGGGGAAGTGGGTACTGACACTTGGTGAAGGGCACAGGGAACTGACTTGAATTTATATGGGAGACAGCTAGACACCCAATTTCTGTGTGGTCTGTGGCCCACAACTGGTGCCTGACCTTAGCAAGCAACATTTCCTCAAGAGCCCTAGGTGCCCTGGACTAAGGAAGGAGGTACAGGGCAGCCACAGGAACAAGGGTAAGAGTATTGATCCAGGTGGAAAACTGGCTGGGGTGAAACTGCACAGCAGAGAGGAAGATTGCCTTTCCTGATCCAGGTAAATAACCAAGTCTGTCCCTTGCACTTCCTGGGTGGCCTGTATGTATGCCTTCTAATTTTTTATGTTCACCTGTTTTGACTAAGGCTAATACTAAATAGCAAACGTCAGGGATTCCAGATCAGTCAAGACTGGAGGATGACCCTGAACTGGCCCACAATGCCTATGCAATCCTGGTGGGGGAAGGGTTTAGGGAAGTCAATTTTGATGCGCTATAACTCACTCCATCCCCATGGCTTATAATTATACAGTAGTGTAGAAAGAAATCTGATGGTGGACTAAAGCCAACATTTGGTCCCAAGAGCCCTTCCCCACCTTTGTGAATTATCAGTCCACCTAGACATACAATATATAGTTTTGGAGGGCATCTGGGAAGGCTTCAGAACTGAGTCCTGAAAAGTTTATGATTCTAAATGTTAGGAGGTGCATTCGAAGCATTAGGCTAATTTCAAAGTACAACTGTGACAAGAGGTAATGGCAAAGTCGGCAAATTGTTAAGTAGGTTTTATATTAAATGTCAAAGTACAGTTTGCAGTGGATTCCAAAGAAAGGACTGAAAGTCAAGATTTCTGTAACTAAACATGACAAAACAGAAATGATAAATGTTGAAGATTTGGGAGAGTTGGAACACTAATTCATAGTTAGAGCTGTGAGCTGATCCAACCATTCTGGAGAGCAGTTTGGAATTATACCCAAAGGGCTACAAAAATGTGCAGCCCCTTGGCCCAGCAATAAAGCTTCTAGGATCATATCACCAAGAGATCATAAAAATGGCAGAGAGTCCCACATGTACAAAAATATTTATAGCAGCTCTTTGTGATGGCCAAAAACTGGAGATCAAGGAGATGCCCATCAACTGGGGAATGACTGAATAAATGATGGTATATGAATGTAATGAAATACTATTGTGCTATAAGAAATGATGAACAGGAAGACTTCAGAGAGGCCTAGAAAGACTTATATACATCTATAGTATAAGAGTGGTTCACACCTTTGGTCTCTACCTGGACTTTGAAGAGAAATGCAAATTTTCAGGTCCTATCTTTGTAAACCTAGGATTTTTGATATCACATCTATCAAGCACCATACACCAGTATGTCCAGGTAAGTAGCAGAACTTCCCATCAGGTGTTAATGCCAGGCATGGGGCAAACTGCCTGAGGTTACGAGACATCATACACATTCTGCAGGCAGTATGAGGAAATTGTGACAATGCTATAAAACATACCGGGTGCTTACTGCGTGCAAAGCCTCAGGAGTGATCAGGAAGATGTCCGCGTAGTGGGGTTTGAGGCAAGACTAAAGCAGAAATTTCAAGAGGCAGAGACGATAGGAAAACAGGGAGGTAGGATGGAGTGCTGAGGAGGACCAGGGAAGGTTTATTTTACATTTGCTACTAGAAGCAATAGGGATACAGAGAAGTTTAAGCCAACATTTGGTCCCAATACTTAGTTCCCCACCTTTGTGACCGATTGGCCCACTTGAATATAATGGTTCTTCTGACTTAAAGGGGCATCAGGAATAGGCTTCAGAGCTGAGCCCTGAACAGTTAAGATTCTAAATGTTACAAAGAGGTACATTCCAAGGAACAAATGTGAAAAAGGAGTTGCTTCAAGTTTGATGAGTAGGCTCTGGAGCTCTCTTGCCCTGTGACAAGAGTCCCATTCCACAATGTTGGACATCAAGCTGGGCCTTGTGTCTACACCTGCATTTTCCTAAATCTTCTCAGAGCCCAGCCCTTTGGAATAGTCATACCAATAGGAGTCATACCAACAGCCATAACAGGCAACTCAGCCCCCTTGACTTCCCACTCCACTTTATTTACCCACATTTCCTTTCTGCATCCTGAACGCACACTGCTACTAAAGCTAAAGGCTGGAGCCAGATTACTGAATCCCCACTCCTCACTAATACTTACTACTCCTTTCATTTTCTCCTGTTTTCAGAAGACCAATACTGCTTGTTAGACTCAGTAAAATTCTGACAACTGGGCCAAGTCTGTTTCTTTAAAGATCATCCACACTGGTTATCTCAGTACCTGATTACTAGCTAAAAACTGTTTAAAAGTTAAGTGGATCAACCATCATCATTCTAAGGGAATAAAACCTTACCAAGGACACATACATACCAACAGTTGTGCGCAAATCATTGAGGACAACTAAAATCATACAATTTATTTAATGTATACACAATAAACCTTACAACGCTTCTCATCTCCAACATGCAACTTTTAATAAACATGTCCACCTTTTGCTGCAATCACCTGCTTTATATGACTTGGCATGGAATGGACAAGATTGACACATTATTTTGTAATTCTTCATCATGAAACAATACTTTTTTCACGTTGGCTATCAAGTATGCCTTTCATGGGCAATCATTTCTCTAGGTCTAACTTTGATTCTCTCCCATAGGTCTGTGATGAGATTCAAGTCAGGTGAGTTCCCAGGCTACTGAAGCATGCTTATCTCCATCTCATGGATAAATTTAACAACTTTTTTGGAGATGCTACATGACACAAAACAATATTTAAGCACTCCCATCTGAGATTTTATACAGTTCTGGAATAATCGGGCTTTTCAGTACATCACTATACTTATCAGGGTTCATTGGTGCCTCAATGGAGAGAAGACCTCCAGGCCCACTGGAAGTGAAAAAACCCCAAAACATTTCCACAGAACCCTGAATGAAAAAGTGAGTTTTATCAGTAAAAATTACTGTTTCCCAATCTTCAACATTCCAGTCTTTGTATTGTCTTGCCCATAAGTGGTTTTTTCTCCACAGATGTGGTTAACAGCTGCTTTCTTACTGGTCCAGTAAGATATTATCCAGATCTCAAGAAGCCTACGCCATACTGTTGAAGAATCAATTACAACTCCTCCAGCTGCCAGGTCCCTCTGAAGGTCTCTACTTGTTTTCTGAGGATTAATTAGACTACATTGCAGCAAATGGTTGTCAATACTTGGTGTTGTTTTCCTTTTTCTACCACACTTACCTTTGCGCCTTGGGGAAGACTGATCCGGTTTCGTTGTGCACTTGAATGATTCTTGAAATACTTGACCTACCTATACAAAGAGCTTCTGCAGTATCTGTAACAGTCATTGAAGCATGCTCTTTAAGAGCTATAACTTCTACATGTTTCACTGGAGAAATAGCCATTTTTAAAACCACAAGATATAAGGTGGGGTCAGCCTTGGGTCAATAAAAGCATATATGTATGACCACTTGATCCCAAGTAACATCACAAGCTGCTGAGACATGTTTTAAAATCCTGTTCTTACCTAAAAAAATTAAAAAAAAACAAACATGTTTTACAACCCCAATAATACACACCAATAACCAGCAATAATTATGTTAAATTCAAGTTGTTCCCTGCATGGTTTGTCTCCTCAGTCACAGTCCAAAGACCCTGAGAAGGTTTAGGAATATGCAGGTGCAGACACAAGGCCCGGCTTGATATCCAACGTTGTGGAATGGGACTGTACGTCTTAGGGCAAGGGCCCTACGCTCCCTTTCGCCACCTGGACAGAGCCTGGGGAGTGATCCTCAGGATATCCACGTTGGAATGGATGACTTAAGACAAGTGACAAGTGACAAGCTCCGAGCAGGAAAAAAATAAGAATCACTCACCTATTGTCAAGAAGAAACACTCCACGCTAAGACAATACTGAAAAAAAGAGAAAGAATAATTTAGTCCTATCCCAACATCAAACTATGTAACAATACTCTGGGACAGTGCTGTTTCCTGCATGGTTTGTCTCCTCAGTCACAGTTCAAAGACTCTGAGAAGGTTTAGGAATATGCAGGTGCAGACACAAGGCCCAGCTTGATATCCAACGTTGTGGAATGGGACTTTATGTCACAGGGCAAGAGCCCTACACTCCCTCCCGCCACACAGACAGCCTGGAGAGGTTCATCTCTCCAGGGTATCCACGTTGGATATTGAAAGATATTAAAAAAGGAACATCAAACTAAAACTTGACACATGATCCGACGTAGAGGATTCAACTCCAGATGATGCTAAGTTACCAATTACAATTTATGGGAAAGTGCTATGACTCCAATGTCTAGTTAACTAATACGTTTTCCACAGGTTGACTGAAAAATATCAGCTTCTACAGGCAATGTTTTAAATACCTCCCAAAGATAACAATGAAATTATTAATAGCGCCACATCTTTAAGAAAATGTCAACTCACCCCAGCTGTTTTCCAGACTTGTCTGTTATGAAAACCCTAAAGAGCAAGAGGAAAGAGATTTTCAAAGCAAGAAAGAACAAAAAAAATATCCTATCTAGGTTCAGCGTGCAAGTTACTGAAGCAATAACAGTTGTTTCCTGCATGGTTTGTCTCCTCAGTCACAGTCCAAAGACTCTGAGAAGGTTTAGGAATATGCAGGTGCAGACACAAGGCCCGGCTTGATATCCAACGTTGTGGAATGGGACTGTACGTCTTAGGGCAAGGGCCCTACGCTCCCTTTCGCCACCTGGACAGAGCCTGGGCTCATCTAGCCAGGATATCCACGTTGGATATTCAAGGGAGATTTAACTGACTCAACAAAAATTGAAACGACCCACTGAATTTTGTACATATAGCCTTGTCAATCAGTTATTTCCTACAAACATAGGTCATTCCCTTAAGCATGCCCAAAGATCCCACCCATGGCAGAAGGGCTCCAAGACAAACTTTTCTTTGTAGAGATATGGAAATGATTTCCACAACACTTGGCCCCTCCAAGAGGATTCGGAGTAGAAATTTTTTTACAAGATTCCTCTAAATACTGAGTCAAATCCTATCTGAAGGTTAGTTGTACTGAGTCCAGCCACTGTAAACCGTTACTTTTACACTGCCAGGTGCCCCCCCCCTTCTTTCCTTACATAAAGATTACACATTTGATCAAGCCACTCCCCTGATCAATAAACTTCAGTCTCTGTGAAGAGGTCTCTCCTGGCACTTTAAGCTCTTTCAGTTACTCCATCCCACTCTAACACATTCCATTACAGCCACCCGTACTTAACTGCTCCCTATAGGGGGTACTACATCCCCACGTGGCTGTGGTTTTCACACATGGCTCCCATTCCCCAGCATGGGCTCAGCACCCAGCGACTTCTGAAGCCTATCAGAGGCGCGGTGCCCACCTTCTCCACCGGTGTAACAGCTTCTACGCCATTCCTTTCCGCCCCTTTCCTCCCCACTGCAGCCTGGCGACTAAGGAAGCTCCCTGAGGGCTGGGATCACGTCTTCCACCGCCTGTTTACGTATTACTTTAGTGCTTCCCCCCAATCTGCGGCATATTACTACCCCCTAACAAAGACGTGGACACTGAGGTTAAGAGACCAGCTGGATGCCCCCGGGTGCCTCCCACTCTTCAGCCGTGAACCACTGGGGGGAGGAATCAATCCCCAGTCACTACGCACGCTAGCACGCGTTACTAAGGGGCCTTTACTGAACGAACTGAAACAAGTCTTTCCTGGAGAAGGAATAAACATTAAACACCTCCTGCGTACCAGGGAGGTACCGCAGACTTTACAAACGTTATCTCACATTTGATATTCTGAGGTCGGATTAGAACTCGGTCCTGCCCAGCTTCGGGCCCCTTGCACCGGCCGGCCCCCTGCTGCTGGGCAGCCGCCGGCCCGGCCGGGGGTGACGGCGGATGGGGCTCGAGGGCCCCGGGGAGCGGGTGGGATGGGGACCCAGGCATGAGCGGGAGGCTCTGCGCACGCGCCTTGGCGGCGGCCGCATGGCGGCCAAACTTTTCCTGCAGCTAAAAAGGGAAGGAGAAAAAAGGGGATCCGAAAGAGAAAGCCGGAGCCAGGGGGCAGGGGGCAGGGGGCAGGGGGCAGGGGGCAGGGGGCAGGCATGCGGAGAGACCAGGGTAGAGGCTGACAGAGCCACACCCTTACTTACCTCTACGACTGACAAAACAACTCCACCGTCACCGCCGAAAGAGAGAAGCACCCCCTGAGCACGCCCATTTATACCCGGATTGGGGCGCGCAGCGGCTTCTGAGCAGGCGCACATTTTGGCGTCGCACCGCGAGAGTTCGAAGTAGCTTGGGGCGGAAGTGACGAAAGAAATGGCGACAGTCGCACGACAGGATCGAGAAATCTCGCGAGATATCTGTCCGTGAGCTCCTTCGGTTGGGCTTTTTTTTTTTTTTTTAAGTTTGTTTCCCAGGTGCGCCTTGCGGCGGGGAGCCAAAGTGGTTTGGCTACATTGTAGCTCAGGCGCCTACCTTGTGCTGAGTGGAGGAAAATGAAGGTTACTCTTTTCCTTAGAGCCCTGACTTTCAGTTCATTTAAGAAAGCATTTATTAAGTGCCAACTGTGCTGTAAGAGCAGAGAGGAAAATAAAAGAATCCTTGTACTCAAGGATTATTAATTCAGGTCCACACCTCCTCGTGCAAGCATGGATTAGCTTCCATTTAATTGCCCCTCTTAAGCTTGCCAAGGGCTTTACAGGTATCTCCTTTGATCCTCGGGAACCCTGAGTGGGAGGGGCTGTTACTATCCCCATTTTACCGATGGGGAAACTCAGACAGATGTAAATTAACTTGCCCAGGGTCGCAGGATCTGAGCTCGAGGCTCCTGGAACTTTAAAGTCAGGGACTCTATTATAAACGAATGAATGAAAAAAACATTTATTTAGCTCTTCCTGTGTGCAAAAAAGTGTACCATGGGCTGGAGATATAAATAGAAAAGAGCTTACATCTGAAAGAAGATAAGATATATAATGCATCAATAAACATGTATTAAGTGCCTTCTGTGGACCCTATACTGTGCCAAGAATTTGAGATACAAAAGGTGGCAAAATTCAGTCTCTGTCCTGAAGGAGTTCAGAATCTAAAGGGGGAGACAATGGGCAAATACATCCAAAGTAAGTTGTATACAGCATAAATAGGAGATAATTAACAGAAAGAAGGCATTGGAATTAAAAGGGGTTGGGGAAGACTTCCTGTAGGAGATGGGATTTTAGTCCTGACTTAAAGGAAGCCAGGCAGGTCAGTAGTTGGAGCTGAGAAGGGAGAGCATTCCAGGCATAGGGGACAACCAGAGAATATGGAGAGGTGGAATATCTTGTTGTAGCAATAGCCAGGAAGCCAATGTCACTGGATAGAAGAGGACATGTCAGGGAGTAAGGGATAAAGAAGATGGAAAGGTAAGAGAAGGCGAGATTATGAAGGGTTTCAAGTGGCAAATAGAATTTTGTATTTGATCCTGGAGGCAATAGGGAGCCAGTGGAGTTTATAGTTATAGAGTAAGGTGGGGGGGGGGGGGATAGGATCTGTGTTTTAAGACAATCGCTTTAGTGTTTGATGATGAGAACCTGCATCAGAATGGCGGCAGTGTCAGAAGAAAGAAAGGAGCATATTGGAGAGATGGTGCAAAGGTGAAATCTACAGGTCTTGACCATAACTTGGATACGGGGAGTAAGAGATAGTAAAGGTATTGATAATGTTTAATATAAAATTTTGGAATAATCTCTTTGTTCTCTCTGAAGCAAACTCAGAGAATGCCTCTTCCTATGTCAGCAAAAGCCAGCCAAAGCTGACTCTGCACTCCTTGGGAGACCTTTAACCTATGACATATATTGAATAATGGGACTTCCCTTTATATCTTATTATCTATAGACACATACGATGTTATGACATATCTTGAATAATGGACACATACTATGTTATGGGATATTAATGGTAAAGAAAAAATAGGCATCCTGGGTTTCTATTGAACATTGTTTGCCCTTTCCTGTGTCAGTTACCTGTTTGGGGCAGGAAGCCTGCCACTTACTAGTGGTGGGATTTCCTTACCACCTGGGACATATGTTTACCCAGCTTGGAATCTCAAGACCTGACTGACATTGCTTTGTTAATTGTCCTGTCTTACTGAATTTATGATTTGCTTAATTAGGAGAGTTTCTTTCTCATGGCAAAATGTACTTAAGACAGATAATTTCTGTACTAGGTAGTCAGAGTCACCTCTGAGTCCATAGCGCTATGTAACTGTTTTCTTTATGGGGAATTGATCAATTAATTAATTAAATCATAAAATGTATGCATTTAGCCATGTTGCCTTTTCTTAACAAAGTTTTCAGGTCAACAGTATACAAGAGGACTTCTAGGTTGGGAGCCTGAGGAGAATGCTGTTGCCCTCTACAATAACCGAGAAGGTAGCAAGGAAGAAGGGATTAGGGGGATAGATCATGAGTTCTGTTTTGGAGATATTGAGTTTAAGATGTCTCCTGGACACCCAGTTTGAGATGTCTGAAAGGCAGTTGGAAAGGTGAGATTGGAGATCAGCAGAGAAGATGGAGTAGGAAAAGTAGATTTGAGAATCATCAACATAGAGATGATTATTAAATCCATGGCAGCTGATGAGATCACCAGGTGAAGTAGTATAGAAGGAGAAGAGAAGAGAGCTCAGGACGGAGCCCTGTGGGACACCTATGGGCATGATTTGGAAGAGGATCCAGGAAGAAAAGACAGTGGTTAGTAAGGTAGGAGGGGAACCAGGAGAGAGTGGTACCTCAAAATCCTAGAGAGAAGTGAGTATGAAGGAGGAGAGGGTGATCAACAGAAAAGCCACAGAGAGGGAAAGGAAAATGAGAATTGAGAAAAGGCTTTGGCAACTAAGAGGTCATTGTTGTTGTCTGTTAGTAACTTTGTAGACAGCAGTTTTGGTGGAATGATAAGGTCAGACTCCAGATCTTAAGATCTGAAGAAGAGGGTGAGGAAAGAAAGTGGAGGTAGCTATTGGAGATAGCTTTTGTGAGGAGGTTAGCTGTTATTTGTCCTTCATTCTCGAAAGGGGACCATGACATCAGAGAGGTGACATGCAAGTGAGTTGGATTTAACTGAGGGAGGACTGTGCAAAGTCACCAGCCTGACTTTCTTCTCCAGAGTCATCTGGGTCCAGTGGCAAGATACAGATCAGGATGACTGGAAATGGCCCTGGATGCAGTGGGAGACCTTGTCCTTTTTAAGCTAAGGTCTTTAACAGGTCTCAGTTTGATGGAAAAAATGCACAATAAGTGATTAAGGCTAGGTAAGAAATGAACCAGAGAATAAAAAATGAATCAATCTGGGAGGGAAAGGCCCTCAGAGTTTCTGGCCAAAACAGAAACAATTACTATTTACATTCACTCTGAATCAATCAGGGCTCAAATAATGACCAAGTGAGGCTTGGCCTGGGACTATTGTTGGCCAATCAATGAGTGCCAGAGTGATTTGGGTTTAGGCGTGGTCCTTAATGAAAAAAAATCTAGACCATAAGCCCCAAAACAGCCTGCAAGGTTTCAGTGATCAAAATTTACATTCCTTTGGTCAGAGCACTAGCAGGCAAGGGTATGATACCCTTTGTGGACAGTGGGAAGAGAAGGGAAGGGAAAGGAGAGAGAGAGAGGTGAAAGAAGGAAGGAAGGAAGGAAGGAAGGAAGGAAGGAAGGAAGGAAGGAAGGAAGGAAGGAAGGAAGGAAGAGTTATGTTGCCCAACTGGCCAGTTCCAGTTGGGTCTCTAGTCAGCAGCTCCTACTACTACTCACAGAGGTTGTTATTTGTCCTTTGTTCTTGAAGAGGACCATGACATCAGGAAAGTGATACCATAACATGCAAGTGAATTGGATTTAAGTGAGGGAGGACAGTGCAAAGTCACCAGTCTCACTTTCTTTTTCAGAGCTATTTGGGTCCAGTGGCAAGATATAGATCAGAAGGACTAGAGATGACCCTGGGAGCTGTGGTTGTTTGGTATGGCAATGAATAATTAAATCAATTTGGGTAGTATAATTTTTATTACACTGGCATGAGTAATAAATATGTACCTATACTTAGTTAGGTCTATTTAATTTTTGTCACCTTTAACAATTGTTGGAGAGGCTACAATTAAAAAAACACACAGATTCACAACTAGTGCACTCTGGAAAACAACCTAGAACTATGCCCCACCAAAGTCACTAAACTTAGGGTATTTGAGGGAGAATCAATCTATATGTTGAGTATGAGGGCAAGAGTTGGGGAGGAGAGAAAAACTGTAATGCAGTTATTAAACTCATTGGGGGAGGAAGGGGAGTGACTTGAGATCTGTAGACAACAGCTTACCAGAATTTTTACTGGGTGGCAGATATGGATAACATGAACCCCAAGGAACAGAGGTTACTAAGTGATGAAGGAAGGGGGAAAACTAGGAAGTAGCAATGGGGAGGAGTATTCCAAACTCCCCACCACAACTAAAGAGAATTAATGAAAGTACAGCCAGTGATATAAAGGGTGGCCAGGGATCCTATGTGATCAGAGGTGCTGACCTCAAAACTTTGTTAGAGAAAAGGCAACAGGCTAAATGCATACATTTTATGATTTAATTAATTAATCAATTCCCCATAAAGAAAACGGTAACATAGCACTATGGAGCCAGGATCAGAACTGGCTGACTTAGTACAGAAATTGACTGTCTTAAGTATATTTTGCCATGAGGAAGGAGTTCTCTTAGATAAACACATTGTAAACAAAGTGTCGTCAGTTGAGTTTTATGATCCCAAGCTATGGGCATCTTCTTTCCATAGCATGTCTCTGTGATTTAAGATAAGGAAAAAGTCCCATCACCGGGATAACAGATATCCTCTCCTAAACAGGCCTTTGAAGTTGTTTATCTTAACAAAGTTTGACAAAGCTGAAGTCACACCCCAAGGTATTTGTGTTTTTCTCTTAACACTAGGATGCTAGAAGAAGGGTCTGATAAGGAAGTCCTATTTGCCCATCAAAAGGCATCCTCTAAGCAAAGGAGACTATTAGGTCCAGGCTCTTCTTAATTCAAACTTTGACCCTTATTAAAGTCTAACATTTATATTAAATATTATCAGAGGAAAGCCAGGTTTTAATATGAGTTAGACAGAAGGAGTGGGAAGGGAAAAGATTTAAGAAGTTTGTGCCTATGGAATAAGCATTCCACAGGGCACAGTGGGTAGAGTTAGTGTGTGCCTAGCAGGAAATTGAAGGCTCAGAGAACACAGGAAGTTTGAGGTCTTCTCAATGGAGGAGGCCAATGAGGTGGCAGCAGAGAATGGTACACTCAAAAAAAAGTGAGAAGACATCCCAGGGAATAACTCTCCTGTCAGCCTGTCAATCAACAAGTATTTATTAAGTATCTACGATGTGGCAGGCACAGTGCTAAATGCTGGGTTATACTTGTATAATACAAGTTGAAAGGTAATCCATACTCACAGGGAGCTTAAGTTCTAAGGAGGATAAGCATTCCACAGGCCTTGGGGACCTTTTCTCTCTCCCTCTTGACTTGGTTAACTACACTTTGAAGAACTCATGAACTCCTATGGATTTAGTTACATCTCTATTCTGATGATTCTCAAATCTACCTTTCTTTTTTTTTTTTTAAAGTCAAAGAAAACAAAGTTTATTAAGGATTTGCCTAATTGGGTTGCCTCTTAAGGAGCCTAAGCTTTTGTAAGGCTTGTATTCACAAGCGGGCCAGACACAATCCCAGCTAGACAGAGTCTGAGCTGGATTGCATCTGAGCGCCTTCATGGAGGCAAGATGGACTTAAATACAGAAAAGAGTATAGGAGGGATCTGGGGGGTGGTCTGGTAGTCCAGGGTGATGGGAGGAGGGGTTTAGGAAGGGTCTTGAGGAGAAGTCCAAGGAGGGAATCCAAGGAGGGTCAAAGGCTGGAAACAGCTGGAGGCTATCAGGAGATAGCAGACAATGGAGGGTTTGGGTGGGAAGCAGGTGGGGCAATCAAGAGATAAAAGACAATGGTCACATCAAATCTACCTTTCTTGCCTCATCGTCTTTGAGGACCTCTGATCTTGAATCTCCAACTGCCTTTCAGATAGCTCAAACTGGATTTCCAGTAGATGTCTTAAACTCAACATGTCCAAATCTAAAATCATTCTCTTTGCCCCTAAATTCTCTCCTCTCTTCTCCCTTCGTTTTTACTGTAGAGGACAATACCATCCTCTCAGTACCTCAGGCTCTCAACCTAGGGGTCATCCTGTACTCTTCACTGTCTCCCCCTATATCCAATATCTTATATCCTATTTCCAATCTGTTGGCAAGGTACTGTCAAATGATTTAACATCAGAAACAGATATGGTTTTATCCATGGAAATTTCCCTAAAGCATCACTTGACCCCATAGAAAGCAAGAGAGATTGGGGGAGGTGGTAGCAAAGCACTTTTGACTAGGGAGAAGGTGAAAGGAGACAGAGAGAGGATAAAAAGAGGGAAAAGTAGGATGGAGGGAAATACACAGTTAGTAATCAGAACTGTGAATGTGAATGGGATGAACTCACCCACAAAATAGAAGTGGATAGCTGAGTGGATTACAAGATTTGGATCTAAAGGGTGATACCATAAGCAAATTTAGGGAGTGTGGAATAGTTTACCTGTCAGATCTGTGGAAAAGGGAAGAATTTATAACCAAACAGCAGATAGCACTATAGAATGTAAAATGGATAATTTTGACTACATTAGATTAAAAAAATTTTGCACAAACAAAACCAATGCAGCAAAGATTAGAAGTAGAAAATGGGGGCAAAATTTACAGCAAATTTCACTGACAAAGCCCTCAATTCTTAAACATATAGAGAACTGAGTCAAATTTATAAGAATATAAATCATTCCCCAGTTGACAAATGGTCAAAGGCTATGAACAAGTAGTTTTCAAAGAAATCAAAGCTATCTATAGTCATATGAAAAAATGCTCTAAATCACTATTGATTAGAGAAATGAAAATTAAAAGAACTCTAAGGCACCACCCCACACCTTTCAAATTGGCTAATATGACCAAAAAGAGAAATGATAAATGTTGAAGGTTTGTAGGAAAATGAGGACACTAATGTTCTTGGGACAGCTATGGAATAATGTTTTGTATGACTGCACATGTACAGACTATATCAAATTGCGTGCTTTCTCAATAAGAGGGGAGGAGAAGGAGAAAAGGAGAGGATTTGGAACTCAAAATTTAAAAAAAATGAATATAAAAAATTGTTTTTACATTTAATTGGAAAAATACAAATATTAAAGACTCATTGGGTCCTTCCATCTACCTTACAGTGCACATTCTCTCTGATGCTGTTTCCATCAATTAAATTGTGAGCTCCTTTAGAGCAGAGACTGCATCACTTGTCTATTTTCTTCCATAATGGCAATTAGAGACACAGTGAATAGAATGCTGAACCTGGAGTTAGAAAAACAGTTGGGAAGACCTGAGTTCAAATTTAGCTTCAGATACTTACTGGTCCTGGGCAAGTCACTTTACCTTTCCCTACCTTAGTTTCCTCAACTGTAAAATGGAGATAGTTGTATAGATCAAATGAGATGGCACATAGTAGGTACTTAATATTCCTCGTTCCCTTCCTTCCCTCCCTAAGCTCCCTAAGTACACAGTAACTGCTTAAAAATGCTTTTTTAAAGTTTTTCCCTTTTGTTCTGATTCTTCTTTCACAACCTGACGAATGTGGGAATGATTAATATGATTGTACATGCAGAGCCTATATCATCATCTTGGGGAGGGGAAGGGGGGAGAAAAGATTTGGAATTCAAAATCTTGTAAAAGTGAATGTTAAAAAATATTTCTGCATGGAATTGGAAAAAAAAGTACTATTAAGTTGGAAAATGCTTTTTTGCTATTTCATTTACTCATGTACATGTGGATCTAGGTGGTGCAATGTATACAGTGCTGGGCCTGGAGTCTGAAAGACCTGAGTTCAAATCTGTTCTCAGAGGCTAGCTGTGTAACCTTGGACAAGTCACTTAACCTCCACTGGCCTTTGTAGTTTTCTCAACAACCAGAGTTATTGTGAGAATCAAGAGATAATGATTATAAATGGCGTAGCCCAGTGCCTGGCACACAACAGGTGCTGTATAAATGCTAGTTATTATGATGATGAGTAAACGTTATACACATATGGATATTACAGATAGTTGGAAGTCATCTGTAAAGAAATGATTATCGACTGTCAAGGGAAAGATGGTAGAGAAGAAATAGAAGAGGGCCCATGACAATCTTGGGTGATGGCAGCCAAGGGGAGGCTGATGATCCAGCAAAAGAAACTGAGAAGGAAAGGCCAGAGAGCTGGAAAGAGAACCAAGAGAGAGAATTGTCCTGGAAGTCAAACAGAAAGAGCATCCAAGAGGAGAGGGCAGAAATGAGGCCTGAGAAACGGCCATTGATTTTAGCAGTTGAGAATACTGGTAGCTGTGGAGACGACAGTTTCAATAGAGGGATGTGTTCAGAACCATCCTGCAAGGGACTGTGGAGGTGAGGAATATAAACAGCTCTTTTTAGAAGTTTGGCTGTACAAGGGAAAAGAAGCATAGTACAAGGCCTGGAGGGGACAGCATGGGTCGTCCTTATTTGAAGGATGGTGGAGATTTGCTCACATTTGTCGGTGCTGAGGAAAGACCTAAAGGACAAGAGAGATAGAAGATCAGAGAAAGGGAAGAAATGATGTAGGAGGTCAGAACCAAAAGGAGGAAACTGATCTGATCAAGAGCACGTCATCCTTGGAAGGTTGTTAGAAATAACCAAGAATTCTATCTGTCCATGAGTCAGTTTAGAAATAAGAAAGTTTTATTTTATATCCCAAAATGGGTAATTAGGCCTCCAAACAGAGCCAGGCCCAAACTAGTTACATAAGCCTTTATAATTCATCCAGATTTGAATTTCATGGCTTGAACCCCATTGGTCCAGGGTTCACTAAATCCCACCCCTTGATTACATCTTTTTCTTTATGTTTTTAGTCTATATGTCTGCATCAGATAGCAGAAAAATAGAAATTTTCAGTTGCCACAGGAATTAACAGAAACTGTGAGTTTGAGGATATATCAATGACAAAGGTGGGTTTATGGCCCTATCCCCATCTTTTGTGAATTAGATCTGACCTGGCAGTTGTCTTTGACATATAGACAACTGCCAAGAAAAGTAGTAGATACGCTAATTTCCAGGTAGCCAGCACTCCTCTCCTGCTGCCTTACCACAAGCAATTTTGTCTCTGTCGTTACCCATAAGTATGAATTATGATTTCTGTTTAAATATAATTTCTGGAGAAACAAAATTCAATCACACTTTACAGAGAGAAGGTCTATCTCTTCATCAGAGACTATAGAAAGGAAGAGAGAATGAAGGACGATGAAGAGGCATTTTGAAGGATGGTGTGTAGGAGAGAAGGAAGCTCACGGCAGCTTTCTTCTGTTGGTTTTCTCAGTCCACTAGGAGGCGAGGTTGCCTCCTGCCTAGGCAGGATGAGCTCGTGGTGTGGGACAATTTTGGAGAGAAGGAGGTCTGGAAAGGCGACCACAGAGCATTGCAGCATTGGCTGCTGTAATGGGCCCAGATGAGAGAGAGAATGCAAATTTGTAGTGAAGCTGGTTTGTATGATTGCCTAGTTTAGCAGCATGGGAACTGGAATGAAGCCTTTTTTTGGTTTCCAATGCTAGAACTGGACTGAAGGCAAACATCATTCACTTGAAAACTATTTGTTAAGGGCACTTAGGTGGTACAGTGAATAGAGGGGTGTACGTGGAGTCAGAAACTACTGAGTTCAAATCTGGCCTCAGCCAGGTACTGGCTGTGTGATCCTGGGCAAGACTTACCACGCTTATGTATGTCTCAGTTTTTCCATCTGGCAATAATAATAGCACCTACCTTCTTTGGTTGTGAAAATAGCATAATGCTTTTTTTTTATATAGGTAGGAGGGTCTTTATTTTTGTCCTTTAAAGTATTTTATTTTTTCCAATTACTTGTAAAGACAATTTTTAATATTCATTTTTATGTAGAATTTTGAGTTCCAAATTTTCTCCTTTCTTCCCTCCCTTTCTCCTTCCCTAAGGGAAGACAGTAAGTAATTTAAAATAGGTTATAAATGTTCAATCATGTAAAACATATTTCTATATTAGTTATGTTGCGAAAGAAGACACAGAAGAAAAGGAAAAAACCACCAAAAAAAATGAAGTGAAAATAGCTTGCTTCGATCTCCATTCAGCTGCCATCAGTTCTTTCTCTGGGTGTGGATAGCATTTCCATCATGAGTCTTTTGGAATTGTCTTGGATCACTGTATTTATTAGCTTAGAAGAGCTAAGTCAGTCACAGCCGAGCATTGAACAATTTTGCTGTTACTATGTAAAATGTTTTCCTAGTTCTGCTCACTTTACTTTGCATCAGGGCATAGCATAATACTTTTAAAGTGCTTTATAAACCTTAAAGCTAACAATATTTTTACTAACTAATGTTTACTAACAAAGGAAGCCTGACATCACCATCATCACCATCACCATCACCATCATCATCATCATGATGGACTTGACCAAATTTATAAAAAACACAACAACCCCAAGTTATTCCCTAATTGATAAATGGTCAAAGGATATGAAGTCAGTTTTCAGAAGAAATCAAAACTACCTATAATCATATAAAAAATGCTCTAGAGTCTAAATCACTATGCATTAGAGGAATGCAAGTTAAAACAACTCTGAGGTACCACTTCACACCTATCAGATTGGCTAATATGACAGAAAAGGAAATATATACTCTTTATAGGAAGGAAAGGAAAAATATACTCTTTAATCCAGCAATGCCACTACTAGGTCTGTATCCCAAAGACATCAAAGAAAAATGAAAAGGACTTATATGTATAAAAATATTTATAGCAGCTCTTTTTGAGGTGGCAAAGAATTGGAAATTGAGGGGATGCCCATCCACTGGGGAATAGTTGAGCAAGTTGTGGTATATAAATGTAATCGAATATTTCTGCGATGAACAGGCTGATTTCAGAAAAGCCTGGAAAGACTTACATGAACTGATGCAAAGTAAAGTGAACAGAACCAGGAGAATATTATACTCAGTAATAACAACATCCTTTTATATTGTTTGTCCTTCATTTCAAAGAGGACCAATGATGTTATGGGGTGATGTCTTGACTCAAGGGTGACTTGTATTTAAGTGAGGAATAGTTGCACAAAAGTCTTCCAGACTTTTGGGAGTCCAGTGGCAAGACAAAAGTCAAGATAAAAAGGCATGACCTGGGATGCAGTGGATGACTTTGGCATCTCCAGTGTCTGACCAGTCTCTAAGCACTCCAGTATGCTTGTTTCAACCATTTTCATGACTATTGGAACAAACTGTTCTCATCTACCCATTCTACCTGTATATTCTCCTAACTCACCAACAGATTTGAGGCCTGTTACCTTCAATCTGGTTTATCCCATCTGCCAAGACAATTTTACCAAGGTGTGTTTGCTGGTTAAACTACTGCTTTCTTGGAGCCACAGGTGAGAGTTGGGAAAAGGTAGACAGCAAAGGTGGATGAACAGCCCTGAAAAGGGCTTGGTAAGCCCTCACACCAAAGATACACCTCCAGTGAATTGTGTGATGATCAACTGTGAATGATTTACCAATCTTAGTAATACAATGATCCAAGACAATGGTGAAGGGCTGATGACAAAAAAAAACGCTATCCACCTTCAGAGAGAGAATCAATGGAGTCTGAGTGCAGATTGAAGCACAGTTTTTAAACTTTCTTTATTTTTCTTGCTTTTTAAAATTATAACTAATATGGAAATATATTTTACATTATTTCACATGTATAATTGATATCACATATCTTGCCTTCTCAGTGGGTGGGGGAGGGGTGGGAGGGAGAGAAAATTCAGAACTCAGAATTTTCTTTAAAAAATGAATGTTAAAAATAAATAATAATTTTGTAAAGTACAATGATGTACTTGAAGATGAGAAGAGCTGAATTCGAGTACTGCTTCTGATCCTTTCTAGCTGCGTGGCCACTCTATGACCCTAGTATGTTGAGACAATGTCTATGACTTACTCCTAGATGGCTGTGATTTGTGATATGCACAGGTGGAAAGAATTCCTTCTTGTATTCTGTCTGCAGAGTACTGTCTCAGGGTTCTTGTAAATGGAATGTTTAGGTAGAACATTGTCTCTTCTCTTGTTGAGTTTACTGTCTAGGAGTGAGGGAATTGATACCTGAAGATCCTGCTAATGAACAATATTTCATAAGAAGTGCTATGTAGTAGGTCTATAAGGGCAGGTTGTAGACCTTGGAGAAGGAGGAAGGAAGGCTTCCTAGAGGAGGTGCCATTTTAGTAGGTCTTGAAAGGCTGTGTAGGAATTCAACAGCTGAAGAGCACAAGGCAAGAACATTCAAGACAAAGCAAAGGAAAGAGGCAGGGAAGTGCTAGGTGTGTTCTATAGGGGTCAAAAAAGGAGTGGATGGAGATGAAGGAAGAGAAGGAAGGCTGAAAAGAGAGGATGGCATCAGGGCATGGAAGGCCTTGAATGCCAGTTTGAAGTAATCAGGAATTCTGAAAATGTTGGAGTATATGAGTAATAGCTTTGATAAGAAAAGCGAGGAAGGCAACTGGCGAATCCCTATGTCCTGCTCCTCCAATTCTAATGGTTCAGTCACCTTTCATAAGGGGAAAACTCCCTTTTCCTTGTTACTTCTCCTTTTACTGACTTTTTATCAGGTTTGGTCCCACTCCTCATTAGTTCTGATGTGGATACAAACGATGCCCTAAGGGTCAGTACGGGTCACTTTCCCAAGCTCTCTGAGAGGGTTTGAGGCCCTCTCTGTAACTTGAGAATATCATAATGCCCTTTCCCCCTTATTTTGAAATATCATACAACTTGTACCAAAAGAATTGTTTTTGTCCTCCTTATCCTGTGTTCCCTCTCCTGTCATTCATTCATCTTCTTCATCCTGCCTCATGACTTTTCCTTACCTTACAAGCAGTCACCTTCTTCACCTTGTTTGTACTTATCCTGTCCCTAGATCTCCAACCCCCTTTAGAAGCCCTAAAAATTACATCATCATCCTACAGACTGTATAGCTTTCTGTCTATGTGTCTAGTTCTTTTCCTGTATCAGTGCCTTTGTTTTAGCTCCTTGCCAAATCTCAGGTCCATGTGCTTTTGCATCAATAATGCTCCCATTGGCTAAAGAGGTCTAAGTGAATTCCTTCAAATCTGAACCAGCTCTCCCAACTCTGATGGCTCAACAGTTTCATTCTTCTCCATCCTCTTCTTTCATCTACTCCCTGGGACTCTTGCTTGGACTATTATTACTTTAAAATTTTAATTATATTTTTCCAATTAGCAAGTATTACTTTTATCTCTTACTCCCCTCCACTGGAAAAAAATTAAGTTCCAAATTTTTCTCCCTCTTTTCCTCTGTCTCCTCTCCCTGTCCAAGACAACAAACAATCTGATATAGATTATACAAGTAAAATAATGTAAAACATATTTCCACATCAGTCTTCACACACATTTTTAAGAAAATCTGTCTAAACACTTTCTTAAGTCCAATCCACATGACAATAAATCACGTCCAGACTTAGAGCGATTGCCAGTTTCCTGTGACAATAGGCTCCCCCTCTTCTCCTCTCATTTTTCAAATTACTTTCCATCATACTTAGCAGCCTCTATGTTCAAACCCTTCTTGGGGCCCCTGCCTCAATGTAAGCCCTTGTGCAGAGAGTCTCTTTTTCTGTCTCTGCTGCCTGTACATAGTGTTTACTAAATGTTTTTAGAATTGTCGAATTTCCAGGGTTGTTGCTGTCTGTCCTTCATTCTCGAAGAGGACCATGGCATCAGGAAGTTGATACCACGATGCATAGATGCAAGGGAACTCTGAGGATATAAAGTTCAACCCAACCATTTTTTTTCCTTTTTTTCTAATAAAAAAAATTTTTTAAAGAATAAAAATTAATTTTCTCTCTTTCCCCTGTCCCCCCCCCCCCCCCCCCCTGCACATTGGAAAAACAAACAAGCAACCAAACCCTAACCCTTGTAAGAAATATGCATACTCAAGCCAACTGATTTTCTGCCTTGGTCCTGTCCTATCTTTGTCTCCCTCTGCATCCTAACTCCACTACCTCTCTGTCAGGAGGTGAGAAAGCTCTGTCCTAAGATGTTCAACTTGCCCATCTCTCTGGTCATTTTTACTGAATTCTATGGCTTTAGGAGACAGCAGTACTGCTCAGGTGCAAGCTGATTCCTTTTGAGTATATCTGTAGCTTTTCTATGTATACTGAAGGAGACGTTTCAGGGAGTAGGGCTGCTTGGTTAGCATTGAACACATCTAAATTCTGAGGAAATTTAATATTATGGTATATGATTTGATTTTTAATATTAATCTGTAATATCCCATTGTCTATTTAAATCGCCCATCTCCTAGCCCAGCTCCAGACCTCTCCTAGCCTCCAAGGCATCAACCTGGACAGGGACCCCTACTTTGGAAACAAAAAGTCAGCCTTAGCTAGGTCCTCCCCAGAGACAAATTGGTCTTTGTTCTTTCCCTTATCAAGATTTGGGATGATCTGCTCTGAAAATTAAAAAAAGAGACTAAGCCAGTAAAAACCTGGTAGAGATGGTTTATGTTTTACTGGCCAAGTTGGGTTTCATAAACCCAGAGACAAACTGGGTTTTATAAACCAGTAAACATTCCATCCCTAAAGTGCCAGAGGGAGTCAGCCACACTTGAAAATCATTTTCCACAGCAATAGATTGATCCACCCACCTGAGGGTGAGTCCTTCTCCTCCCAAAGGTAAAGTAATGACTCTCCTCCTCATTAAAATATCCACCACTTGGGATTGCCAAGGAAGAGCCAAATGATGTGCTGTTAAGCCAACTAGAAGACACATCAGAGTATAAAAGGCAATTTCTGGTTGGTGTTTTGTTTTTTTGTTTTGTTTTGGTGCAATTGGAGTTGTTACTAGATTCCATGCTTTTAATAAAGGACTTGCTTGGAATTCCAAGTTCCAAATCTCATTCACCCACAACAAAGTGAATGAATAGTGGAAGGGGTTAAGTTTAAGAGAAAAAGTAATAGGAGAAAATGCAAATTTAGGAGAAAACATGATTTGATGTGTTGAATTTGAGATGCTGGGGAGGACATTAAGGTGGTAGTGACCTATAGATGGTCAGAGCTGAAAGATCAGGACCATGTTGGTTGTTGTCCTTCGTCTTCAAAGAGTACCAAAATGACAACACCATGATAAGGTGAGATTTCAAGTGTGTCTGACTGTGGCTGATCAGACCAATATAAGCTCAGAATGCTCTACCACAGGTTGGGCACAGACAATCCATGTGAATATTTGGGATGGATATCCCAAATTTGCGCATCCCACATTTACTTTGTGCTCTCTCAATTCTGCTTTGCTCATAAAGCACAGCACCTTTTCTGATGTGGGCATACCATGCTGAGAGGTCCTGAGCCAGTGTCTCCCATGTTGCACAATCAGATCCAAAGTTCTTGAGAGAGACCTTGAGAGTATCCTTCTATCACTTCTTCTGACCACCATGTGATTGCCTGCCCCATGTAAGGTCTCCATAAAACAGTCTTTTTGGCAAGGTACATTTTGCATTTGAACAACGTGGCCAGGCCATCAGAGTTGCACTCTCTGAAGCACAGTTTGAATACTTGGCAGTTCAGCTCAAGTAAGGGCTTCAGTGTCTGGTACCTTATCCTGCCAGGTGATCCTCAGAATCTTCCTAAGACAGTTCAAATGGAAGTGATTAAGTTTCCTGGCATGGCACTGGTAGACTGTCCATGTTTCACAGACACACAACAATGAGGTCAGCACAACGGCTCTGTAGACCTTCAATTTGGTAGTCAGTCTAATACCTCTTCTCTCCCAAACTTTTCATTGGAGCCTCCCAAACACTGAGTTAGTTCTGGCAATGTGTGCCTCAACCTCATTGTCAATGTGTACATCCTTGGAAAGTACACTACCAAGGTAAGTGAACTTATCCACAGCATTCAAAACTTCTCCATTTGTTGTAACTGATGGTTCCACGTATGGATGGTGTGGTGGTGGCTGATGGAGCACCTGTGTTTTCTTGGTATTATTAGACCAAAATTAGCATAGGCAGCAGAGAATTGATCCATATTTTGTTGAATCTCAGCTTCAGTGGCTGCATTGACTCCACAATCATCTGCAAACACAAAATCATGCACCAACACTCCCTCCACTTTGGTCTTGTCTTGTAGACTTTTCAAATTGAAGAACTTGTCATCAGTGTGGTAGTTGACTTTGATGCTGTGTTCATCCTCATTGAAAGCATTTGTCAGCATGGCTGAAAACATCATGCTAAAAAGCATGGGAGCAAGCACACAGCCCTGTTTCACTCCACTGGTGACTGGGAAGACACAAGAGCATTGTCCATTATCCAGAACCTGGGCAACCATGCCATCATGAAATTGATGTACAATATGGATGAACTCCTCTGGGTAGCCAAATTTTGACTTAATTTTCTATAAGCCCTCACAACTAACAATGTCAAAGGCCTTGGTCAGATCTACAAATGTTGTGTACAGACCTCTGCTCTGCTCCTGGCATTTCTCCCAGAGTGGTTGGGCAGCAAACACCATATCGACTGTTTCTCAGCCTTTTCTGAAGCCACACTGACTCTCAGGTATATGACCATTTTCCAGGTGAAGGATCAGCCTATTAAGGAGGACTCTAGCAAGAATCTTGTCAGCAGTGACTAAGGGAGAGAGATCCCCCTGTGATTGTCACAGGACTACTATTCCCTTTACCCTTACAGAGATGGATAATGGAGGCATCCTTGAACTCTTGGGGGGATAACCTCCTCTTGCCATATAACCTGGAAAATTTCAGTCAGCTTTTGTATGAGTAATGGTCCCTCTACCTTATAAATATCAGCTGGAATAGAATCAGCACCAGATGCTTTGCCACATGAAAGGAGCCTAATGGCTCTCAAAATCCCTTCTTCAGTTGGAAGTTCAATTAAGGAGGGATTGACTTCAACCTGAGGTAAACGGTCAATGGCCTCAGCATTGATTGACAGTGGTCTGTTGAGAACACTATGGAAGTGCTCAGCCCATCTCTCTAGGATCATGTCCTTATCACTAATCAATGTGGCTCCATCAGGACTGAGTAGTTGTGATGCACCATATATTTTTGGTCCATAAATAGCTTTCAGGGAATCATAAAAGTGCTTTGGATTGTTACTATCAGCATAAAACTGAACTTCATCTGCCTTCTTACTGAGCCAGGAATCCTCCATTTCTCTAAGCTTTACTTGTATTTTGCTTTTGCTGGAATTAAATACTGCCTTCTTAGAGGTAGATGAACTATGTTGCTGGTAAATTCTGTAGGGTGTGTTCAGGGAGGACCAGTACCTTTAGTGTGATGGCTGCCAAGCCCTTTTTGGGGCTCTTTCTACCTTTGGTGTCCACCTGTTCCACCTAACTCTCACCTGTGGCTCCAAGAAGCTGCAGCATGTGCAGCTGCCACACCCCAGTAACCTGTTTCAGCAGATGGGCCAAACCAGGTTGAGGGTAACCAAGGGTTCTCAAACTCACCCAAACATGTGAAGACTTCCTCTGGTGGAATGGGCGAATGAGAACAATTTGTTCCAACAGCCATGAAGACAGATGAAGCAGGAGATGTGGAGCACTTAGAGCTTGGTTAGACACCAAAGACATCAGGACCATGTATATAGAAGTCAGAGTCATTGAGGAAGAATTGAATCTCATAGAAATGAATGAGATTGCCAGAGAGAAGAGAATCTCAGAAATACTCACCTTAATGGATAGGAAAGAGAACAAGAAGAAGGGAAGGATTGGTCAAAGTCAGAAGAGAGCCATATGGAGTGGGATGTCTCTGATGCTCAGTGAACCCTAAAGGCATGAGGACTAAGAAAAGACCATTGGATTTAGTAACCAGGCCATCACTGAGACCTCAGAGCAGTTCAGTAGTGGTGGGGTTGGAACACTAATTTGAGGTAAGATTTAGAAAAACATGGAAAGACTTGGACTTTTGAAGGAAGAGGCTATCCACTTTCAGAGGAACAGATTAACAAGTGGAAATAAGCATAGTATGGTCTTACATATATGTATGATTATAGATACCCATGTATATGTGTGTGTGTATAGATATCTATGTATATAGATATGTATATGCATATGTTTATAGATATATCTATATCTCTATGTATCCATGCTTAATTGTAGACTTCTTTAGGATAAGAGTAGGAGGGAGGGGAAAAAATAAAGTAAAAAGTGCCCTGTAGAGAACAAAAGAAAGTCAGTGGGGAAGCAAAGAAAAGCTAGGCAGCTTTGGATACAATGTGTAGTATTTATTATGTAGGTTTTCTTGAAATGGAAATTTGTTGTTTTAAATTGAATCCTCTCATGTCCTCCTGTGTACATGGTAATGTTTTTTCTTTTCTCATTTTATATTGAAGTTTAAAATAAATTTAAAAATTACAAAAAAAGAATAATTTGAGGTAAGACTGGGTGGTAAGGAGGTAGAATCATAAGTTATAATTTTTTTTCTTTCTAGAGGCTTAGTAACAAAGGGGAGACAAGAGATAAAGATGAATGGGATAGAAAGATGAAGTTATTAGGGAAACATAAATGTGTTTTATAGGCAGATCAATCAACTAGCATTTATTAAATATGAACTATGTCTGCTGCAATGGGGATTTAAAGACAAAAATGAGATGTCAGATGAGGAGCTAATGGGAAGAGGGAGATTATGCTGAAGATGAATGAGAGCTTGACGTGAGACATGCTACTTCTCCCTACTTAGTATCTCCTACATTGGTTTGATTCTACTGTGTAGCTCAGTGGATAGCGCATGTGGCCTGGAGGTAGGACCACCTGAGTTCAAATATGGCTTCTGACACTTACTAGCTGTGTGACCCTAGGTGAGTCACTTCACCTCTCTCTATCTTGGTTTCCTCAACTGTAAAAAGGGGATGATATTTGTAAAAGCAGTCAGCAGAAATACTTGCTTGCTTGCTTCTTTCTGTATTTTGCCATGTGATGCCAAGATAAGGTTCCATTATCTCTTGCCTGGATCGTCTCTTGTACTGACTTCCAGTCTAATATTTACAGAAGTAAATTCTGATCAATCACTCTTATGTATACATTTTATATTTGTGTACATATACACATGCACTCATACACACGTGTCTACATATATACATGTTTCTCCCTCTCTCTCTCTATATATATACACATACACACATACATGTGACTTTCTGCCTGATAAACTACTCCTTGAGGATGAAGATTGTTTTGTTCTTATCTCTTAGGCAGCTAGATGGTACAGTGGATAGAGTGATGATGTAAGAATAATTTTGGTACCCCTACTCAATTTATTCAGTTCCTTGTGATTTAATGGGTATTAGTGAGTGTGTTAAGAAAAACAGAATTAAATTTGAGTTGGTTATGTGTTGGGGGTGTAAGCTCAGTTCCATGTGGACAGTCTCAGGCAGGTAAAAGTGAGGACTTCTAAACCTTAGAGTTCTCATGAGGCCCCCCAGGGAACAGCTGGGAATTGAGGTGTGAGACCCGGGCTATCTCGTGCATTTCCGCCTCTTCCCCGTGGGAAACTTGCTGGGGAGAGCATCCCTGCCCTCGAGATTAATCCATGCTCTGAGCACACCTATTGTTGTCTAAGGGCTGAGAACAGGCACGGTATTCAGGTGCAAACTATGTGGCGGGAGAGCTTAAGTAGGGTCAGGAAAGCCTGAAGGCGCACTTAGCGCTGAGGGGCCCTTAGAGGACAGAAGGCCCCTCTTCCCTCTCCCCTCTCCCTTCTTCCACTCCCATTTCCAATCTCTTACTGTAAGATCTTTGCCTCCTTGGGAAGAGGATTCCTCTCTCCTGAGGAAGAATTCACCCTGCACATGTAACCAAGACCCTGAATAAAGCCTAACCCTTGTTCGATTCTGGAAAGTCTCTTCTCTCATATGTTTATCCGGTTTGGCCAGCCGAAGACCTGTGACAGGTAAGGAAAGACTCGGGTAGCCCTTAGGCCTCTAGGCCTGACAGTTATGTTAATTAATTCTGTAAGAATTAGAATTATGATTAATTAATCTACCATGTATTGGATTAATTACTTAGGATTGATTTTATAGGATAGACTTATGCTGTATTATTTAGGCCTCTTATAAGGATTTATTTTAGCTTGTGCTGCTGTAACACTGACACTCCTACCCTGTTTCCTAAATGTTTCATGCTTGAAATAAGGTTCATATGAATTATGGAAAATGCCTGCTGACCATCTTTCCACAGGGCATTAGTTACTGATGTTTTTCTATGGAAAGCCCCTGGTGAGATGTGCAGTGGAAGGTGTAAAACCTAGCTGACAGGGTTTCATAACCTGTGGAAAGCCCCTGAATACTGCTGACAAAAGTAGCAAAGGTTGATGGACATCTCTCTTGATCAAGCATGAATTTGCAGTGCCCATTGGTGAACTTTCAATGTCAGTAAAAGCCCATGCACAGTGAGCAGTGATGAAGAAGGTCTTGCATCCCATTTACTTAGGGTCTCTAAGATATTGAACATATGTTCAGAGCTTTGCCTCAGTTACCTTTGTTGGAGCCCACCTCAGGTCTGCAGTCAGGAAGACTACCATGTATTCTCCCTCTCCTGATCCAGCTCTCTATTTCTTAGCCAGTACCAGATAGTTTTGATAATTACTGCTATATAATCTAGCTTAAGTACTCCTAAATCTCCTTCCTTTACATTTTTTCATGAATTCTTTTGATATTCTTGACCTTTTGTTCTTCTACATTATTTTTCCTAGTTCAATAACTTTTTTTTTTGGTAATTATGATGGCATTGAATAAGTAAATTAGTTTAGGTAGAATTGTCATTTTTATTATATTAGCTCTACCCATCCATGAACAATGACTCTCCAGTTATTTAGATATGACCTTTTTTTTGTATAAATGTCATTTTATAATTACGTTCATGTAATTTTAGGGTTTGTCTTGGTAGGTATATTCCCAGTTATTTTAAATGGAGTATTTCTTACTATATCTTTTTGCAGGGTTTTGTTGGTGATATATTTTTTTGTGTATTCCTGCCACCTGTTCTTAACTTCTTTTGCTTCTGTTAAGTCCCCACCATTTTTGTCTTTTATCATGCCCATTTTCGCATGAAACACTCCCATGATTATTCTAATTTTTTTTGAAGAGATGTCTTGCAGTTGGGTGTATCTTCCCATATCTTCTTTCCCTTTTGTTTTCTTTCTTTCCTTATCAGACAGCCATTTTGGGGGGGGGGGGGGATGTTTCTTGTTGCTGCCTCCTGTACAATATTGCAAAGCTCTGTCCATAGTTCTTTAGACATGCTATCTAGCAGATCTAATCCCTTAAATCTAGTCATCATCTCTACTTCGTATTTATGAGGGGTGTTACTTAGGTCTTACCTACATGGTCTGATGCTTTTCCCACTTTCTTCAATTTAAGTCTAATTTTTCCACTAAGAAGCTCATAACATGAATCACTGTCAGTTCCAGTTCTTGATCTCACTGATTATATAAAGCTTCTCCACCTTTGGTTGCAAAGTATAAATCAATTTGATTTCCATATTTACTATCTGGCAATTTCCACGTATTGAGTTGTTGAAAAAGTGCTATGATCATTGAGTTATCTTGACAAAACTATTCCTCTCTGCTCCATTTTTGTACTCCAAGGTCAAACTTGCCTGTTATTCCAAATGTGTATATGTATGTGTGTATGTATACATACACACATATACATATATACACACATATATGTGTATATATACACACATACATATGTGTATATACATACATATATGTGTGTATATATATATATACATACATACATATATATATATTTTGGTGAGGCAATCAGGGTTGTGTGACTTGCCTAGGATCACGCAGCTTTTAAGTGTCAAGAGTTTAAGGTCAAATTTGAACTCTGGTCCTCCTGACTTCAGGGCCAGTGCTCTAACCATTGCACCACCTACCTATCCACCATTTATCTTTTGATTTCTTACTTTAGCATTCCAAACCCCTATGATGAAAGTGGCATCGTTTGGAGGTGTTACTTCTAGATTTTATAAGTTTTCAAAGAACTGATGAACTTTGGCCTTTTGGGCATCAGTGGTTGGAGCACAGACTTGTATCATTGTGATGTGGAACAGTTTGATATTCAGTCATTTTTGAGCTTATGCCCCAGTGCTGCTTTTTTTTGCCTAGGAGGGCCACTCCATTTCTTCTAAGGGATTTTTGCCCAAAGCATATATACAGTGAACATTGGAATTAAATTCACCCCTTCTTGTCCATTTAAATTCTTTGATGCCCAAGATTTCAATGTTTCATTTTTCCATCTCATTTTTGACCACACCCAGCTTATAAATTCATCAATCTTACATTCCAGGTTCCTATGCAGTATTGACCATTACAATATCACCTTCCTTTTGTCATCAGATGCATGGCTTTGGCCCAGCTGTTTCATTAGTTCTGGAGCTACCTGTAGTTGTCCTCCATTGTTCCCCAGTAGAGTACTGGACACCTTCCAACCTGAGGAGCTCCTCTTTCAATGACATCTATCATTTTGTTACTATCAGTGGGATTTCCTTGGCAGATACTGGAGTGGTTTGCCATTTCTTTTTCCAGTGGATTGCCTTTTGTTTGAACTCTCTACTATGACCTGGACATTTTGGGTGATTCTGCACAGTTTCATTGAGCTGTGCAAGTCCCATCAACACCAGGATGTGATCGGGGCTGGGGCACTGAAACTTAAATGTCTCTTATTCCTTTCCCTCTAAACCTCTTTGCTGGAAGGATATTATGCCATAGTAATCTCAGGGTGCTAGGGTTCATTCATTCAATTAATTCATGGGGTGATATATGCACTAAAATAGAAGCATTTTGAAAACAGCCTTGATAGGGAAAAAAAGTCATCAGTATGTATTGTAGTAAGTTTGGACATATGAGGCCTTGTAACCTCCCTCAGGTAACAAATTACCCATTCATGCTAAGTTAACAATTTCATGGAAACCTAAGTCTTTGGGGAAATGATGTGACACAATTGGCCATGGTACTCCTAAATGATAAATACAACGTTGAATTTTTACAGAGGACAGGAAGGGTCCGAAGATTCAGGGATAGGTTGAACCTCATCTTTCAGGATGAGTTTAACTTGAGGTTTTTATTGGGACATGACTGGATGGTTTCCTCTTGTTCAGAGTAGTCTGTTAGCCAGGGCAAAATCCCTGGAGTCCATGCTAGCTCCATAGTAGTTCAGAGATTTGGGGCTCTTCCAAGAAGGCCTGGCGCTTATAGTCAACCACTGTAATCAATAATTGTCAATAGCCGTTTGCATATTGTCTCATCCAGTAAGTTCCTTGAGGGCAAGGGCTGCCTAACACATCACAAAGGTTGACTGAGTGGTTTGTGTACATGTCCTACCTTCCTGATAAAAACGCACCATGAGCAAAGATGGGCGTTTTTCACTTCTGTATCCCCAGTACTTTGAACATAGGCACTCAATGTATATGGAATTCCATTCTGGAGAGGGTCCTAGAGTATGAGATAAATGGCTGGGCTTTCCGGGACTATCGTATCTTTGGTAAAATCACAGCACTAAAGTCTCAGTTTCCAAATCTGCAAAATAGGGACCTGCAAACCCTATCACACTGGTTTAGGGTGAGAATCAAAAAATATACTATATATCAAAGCATACTGGAACTCTAAGCACTGAGTAACTGCTACTACATGGCTCCAAGTACAGGCTGCACTTTCTCCACATCCAATTTGACCTGTAAAATCAGAAATGCAGCTTATAGGCATATACTCCCGTTGGCTTTATTCTCCACTGAGCTGCTCAGGGCTGAGAGCATTGGTCCCCTGGCATCTCATTTGCCTCTATGAGAATGTGGAAATGGTAAGTTGCTGTAGTGGTCCTTCTGTCCCAAACCATACAACACTGCCCACATGTAATACACCTATGCATATCTATATCTATATATATCTATCTATATATATCTATACCCCCTCTAATTTATAAGGTCACCTGTTACGTCTAAATCATGTACCTTTTGGGAGCTTATCTTAGTATAGTGTGAGATACATATATTTTAAAGTGGAAATTTGGTTTAGTACCATCAAAATTTGGCGTAAGTGTATACCAAATAGCTCTTCCTCTTTCAAAGGTCTTGTTTATTCACCGGCCCAAGTTTGGACCAATAATTGTTAGTTTTTTTATCAGAAATTATTATTACTATTAATGTAAGTTTTAATTTGGATAAACTCTCTGCTCAACTATTACATAAAAGGTTAACATCACAGACCAACAAAGGACAGCACAGGATTTGTGTATAAAACAGGACATTAAAAAAATCTATACTTTAATAATTAATATTTATTGATAAGACTGATATACAATGTAATTATTTGTTCTACAAAGAGATTTTGTACATCAAGAAAGCTTTCTGAAGTCTAAAATACCAGGTTTTCTAGAAAGAACTTTATCTCTTCTTTACATTATGTGAATTTTTGATAATTATAGGGAAAAGGGAATTCAAAATTCATTGTATAAAAAAACCCTGAAAAATATTGGGTCCCCCCACCCCCCAGAAGGACATGACTGAGATGAAAGGTTAATGGGGCTCCCTGGTGGCACACAGAAGACAGACTGGTAACCCAGGACACCAAACCTGGTACCAGCTTGGCACCTTTGGATTGGAAAGTAAAGGCAGTGAGAGGAAAGTTACAAACATCTCAAATCCCAGAGAATGCTGGTGTGGGCTTTATTCAGCTGGAGACGTGGCTTCAAACATGCCTCAGGCAGACAGAATGATAAGAAAAGACATGTGAGCGGGTACTCATGTGGGCCCACCTGCCTTCAGCTGACATCATTGGCCTTCCCATTGTCACCCTAAATCTTACCATGAGACATGACACAGCACCCACACCTCAACAACTGTTACTGACCCCTCACCCTCCAAAGAAACACTTCCTTAAAAGGTCACTTTAGCCCTTTGTTGAGACCTGAAATTCAAATAATTTCACAGTAGGCTTCACACTGACATACTGATGTGGAAAGGGATTCCAGCAGAATACAGTTGGGCATTGGAGAGGACAAGAGGAGAAAACCATCTAGGAAACTGGCACACATTGCAAAATAAAAAAAAAAAAATGCCACACCAAACAAACCACAAAACCACATTCATCAGTGGGAGCAGGACTCATTTTTTCCCCTCTTATGGGTATGAATATGAGAGATATAAAGGAGGTTCCATGGTTTTCAAAAAGACCTAAGAACATCTGAGTCATTCATTAAGACATAGCAAAAATGACTAACAAGAATGAGACCCCTTTGTGGAACAGAGCTGGGGCTGGGATGTCAAACAGGGTCTAGGCACTAGGTACATACATATGCTCTCATTTCTAGAAGAGAAATGAGCTGAGGTTTGAGCGGCTGGGGAGAGATGAAGGGAGGAGAAGTGATAAGGACGCAAAAGGCAAATGCAGCAGGAGAAGGTCGACTGCCCTTGGAACGAGAGAGGGCAGCAGTGCATGATTCCACTTTTTATTTTTCCCTCAAGTCCTGTCACTTGATTTGGTGAGACACAGCCCACTGGGCATGATTGTGCTTCTGGCTGGTGGTAAGTGAGGGTCCCTGCCCACAGAACTGATCCAGCTTGGCTCTGCAGGAGAACACAGTTCTTGGTCAGTAGTGATTCAGCCTATCATTTGGTACAATCAAATACAAAAGCGATCATACAGAAGTCCTATTTGTGTCAGTTTCCTGCCTACCTGTGGGGTAGTTTTTTGTTTTGTTTTTGCATCAAGAAAATATATACACATTTCCCATTTCACCAACTCAGAATGTGGTGTTGCAGCTCAGATTAAACCAATAAACCAAAGCCCAACAGGAAAAACAGATGTTCCCACCATCTTCAAGACTATTTACAAAGAAGAACCTGGCTGATTGTGTCAAAGTGTAAGCGTCAATGGATCATGGGCATCCTTTTAGGCCCAACAGTCAGAGGAAGAGAGTATTGCTGGGTGACGAGAGGTATAAGACGGTGCTTTCCGACTGGCCTTAGTTAATGACATACCCTTGTAGTGGGCCACAAGACCTTCCCTGTATGTCCTGGCAACTGCTGAGTTGGAAGAAGGAGGGGCAGCTTGTCTTTTTCCCATGAGGCAGGAGCTGCCAGCTCCAGTCTCTTCGCCAGCTGGGTTGCAGGGATTCTGCCAAGATGCTGCTGGGCAGGGCATTACACTAGCAGTGCCAGAACGCATCCACACAGGGCAGCAAAATGTACAACCTGAAAATCCTCCCAAGAACTTTGGGCTCTCCTTGAAGTGTGAGATGCAGTCCACAAAGGCAGGAAAGCACTGATCTATAGTGTTCAGTCTGGCCCCAGGGTCCTTCCGATCATTTGTTCCAGTGAAATGCTACATTCAGAGAGATGCCATCCACCTTAGAACTATGGAGAGTCCATCTGTGGACATGATGTGGAGAACTAAAGGGTCTTCCATGTATCGAGAGACTGAAGCAGGAAAGCAGCCCTGTTTTGGGGGCCTTTAAACTCTTCCCCCAAGTCAGCATCATGGTCGATGGAAGCTAAAACCAGGTAGACAAAAGGCAAGTTACAACAAGTGCACATGACTAACACTCTGTTCCTGTCCAGCATCTGTAGTAACGTAAGGCTAAGGTGGGCAGGCTGATGTGGCTTCACCAGGGCCACAGAACCTCTCCCCAAGTGTCTCCTGAAAGACCTTAAAATTCCCCCCATTCAACCCTTGAGGCCCAACCACAGCAGCACTACCCTGGCCACACCAAGCAGTTCCCAGGCTCCTTCCAAGCCAGCCCATTTAGTGTATGGACAGCTTCAATGACTCATCCCTTCAGTTAGGATGAAATCTGCTCTGCCATCTTCTACCCATTAGTCTTGAGCTCTGCCCTCCAGGTGCCAGACAAAAGAACAGCAACCTCTTTCTCAAGAAAAAGCCATTCAGATCTTGGTCCCTCCTCCCTGCCCCCCCTTCCTTTTCTTCAGGGTAAATAGTGAAGATTCTTCAGTTAACTCTTCTACAGCATGATTTCCAGTCTCCTCAGCAATCTGGTCCCCCTTTCCAGTACGCATTCCAATTTTAAAATAACAGAGTACCCAGAGGCAAATAAACAGAACCCTCCTTGTTCTAGATTTGTATCACTACAGCTTAAGATCCCATTGGGGGCAGCTAGATGGTACAGTGAACAGAGCATGGGACCTGGAGGCAGGAGGACCTGAGTTCAAATCCGGCCTCAGACGCTTGACACTTACTAGCTGTATGACCTCGGGCAAGTCACTTAACCTCAATTGCCTTGCATTTCCCCCTCCAAAAACAAACAAACAAACAAAAAAACCATAAAAAAAAAAGATCCCATTAGATTTTGGGGCTGCTCTGTCACAATTTTGATAGATATGAAAAATAGGTTTTTTTAGACCAGCTTCACTGAACCTTTTCAAATCAACTGTTTTCTATAAATGCCTTCTATAGCCAAAATGACTGCTGCTAACCAGCGTTAGAAGGACAGCTCCCATCGGGGAACGCTTATTTTAACTATTTAATCAGAGCCTACTGTATACAATGAACACTGCTAGGCACAGGGGACAGAAAGATCAAAACCTCACAGGCTCTATGCTTTCTGGGAGGGTTGGTGATGTGAAGAGAAACGAGAGGAATAAAGAGATCAGAGAAAAATAAAGTTGGGGCGGGGGGAAGAAGACCATGAAAGCACTAACAATTGGGAGTGGAGAATCACGAAAAGGCTCCCTGAAGAGCTGTCCTTTGAAGGAAGCCTGGGATGAAAGAGGACTATGTGGCAGATATGGGGCACCCTCTGTGCTAAGCACAGAAGGAAGAGATGGGATGTAATTTACAAGCAACAGCTAAGTAGGCCAGTTTTGAAAAAATAATATTGTGAAGGGTTTTTAATCTCAGGTGCCTGAGTTTTCTTTTCAGTGACCCTAAGGATCAGCTAAAAGCTTCTGAAAAGGAACATGCCATGGTTCTATCTGTGTTTAGGAATTCTGTTTGGCAGCTGGGTGGAGGATGAGCTGGAGAGAGGAGAAACAGGAAGCTCCTGACACTGGCTGGGGGAAAGAAGAGAACCAGCCCAGAAGGTGCACTGGGGGGAAGCGAAGGGCTCTGAAGAATGCCATGGGAGTAAAATCATAAAGACCTGGCAAACAATGGCAAACATGGGGGGAGGAGAGGGACTGTTGTTGCTCTCCATCCTTGGCTCTCAAATAGGATCCTAAGAGACTGTACAACTAAGCGATCAGAAAGATGGTGGTGGCCAGGCCCAAGGAAGCTTGGGTCCAGATGAATTCTGGGGAAAATGAATTCCATTTTGGACATGTTGAGTATAAGATGACTTTAGGAAACTGAGGCTGCAACACGCGCACACCAAGGAAGAGAGAAGAGATGAAAGCCCCTGGACAAGGCTTTTGGGGACATTAGACCAAAAGAGAGGTTACAATGAGCAGGCAGAATACTGCTCTTCTTGTAGCAGCTGGAGTAACGTAGGGATAACTTGGGCCAGCTCTACCTTAAGGAGGCAAGCACAGGCTAAAAGGGGAGGAGAGGATGGTCAGCAGTGTTGTATGCTGCTTGCATAGATAACGTGGGATGAGGTCTGACAAAGCAGACTTACTGGCACTTAGGAGAACACAGGCAGTCTCACAGAGAGCAGTTTCAGGAAAGGGAAAGAGTTCAAAACCAAACATAAGGGACCAAAGAGAATGAGAGCTGGGGAAATGGAAGCCACAAATAGTGACCCTTCCTTCTACGAGCCTGACTGTGAAAAAGAGCAGAGACAGACACAGGACAACATCCCCTTTTTTAGAAAGGGGGAGGCCTTGGCAAGCTTGTAGAGAAAGAGGAGAGGAACAAGGAATGACCAGAAGCTAAAGAGCAATAATGATGAAGGATAGAAGGCTGCCATAAGGGCTGGGAGAGGAGGTCGGGCGTGTAGAATGGGGGTGCATTATAGATGACCCCTATTTTCTGAGTGAAGTAGGAGGGAGCAGGGGTGAAGGGAAGGTATCACAGGAAGTTTGAAAAGAGAGGAGAAGACTTAGAGCAACTGGGTAACATCATTTGTAAGTGAATTCAGTCTGGCAAGGTGCAAAATGGGTCAAGAGATTAAAGGGTAGTGATTAGGGTAGGACTGAACTGACCAACATTTATAATAATAAGACAACAGGAGCTTGGGGTGGGAGAAAGGAATTTCAGAATTCCTTCCAACATATGGAACATTTAAGCGAAGGCCAGAGCAAGGGCATGAACATTCCTATGTGTGGCTGAGGTGAACTGAAGATGGAGGTCATGAGAGTTTGAAGGCCCAGGGTGTTGGGGAGGAGGGCAATATATACAGTGAAGTCCCCAGGTGTGTGTGAGGTGGAGAAGACTAGGAGCCAGGTACGGAAAGAAGGGAAACTGACACGGGGGGGGGGGGGCAACAATAGCAATAAGGATTTGGAAGAGGTAAGGAGACTACCTGGATGTCAGAATGGAGGGCAGCGAATAGACCTACTCCTCTTCCACCTGGCCTGGGGCACTAGGTCCCAACACAGGAGAAAAGGAATAGCCATGAGCAGCCAGCTGGAAAGCTGGAGGTGAGAAAGGCCAACTACACTGAAACTCTCATAGCACACACAGTTGGCTCCGGAATGAACCTCAGATGAGATCTAGATTGATTTCCTCACCTAGGTGGTTAGTGATGAGGAAACAGCTCTAGAGCAGGAAGGTAATGTTTCTTCACTTCTAATCCAGCTGGGACAACGAGACCTCTAATACTGGGGTTTTCTAGACTCACTGAGTTTTCCTGTCATGATTGGGAAATCTCATTATAAAGCAAGATTGAACTGGCCTGGTCCTCACATACCACAGGTCCCCCGTGTCCCTCGGATTGGAGTTCAGGGCCGTGGGTGGGGTCCAGGGCCTCTATTTAAAGAGGGGGCTCAGCACACCTTTCCTCCCCAGCTGTATCTGGACTTCTACATCATGCCCTGGCCCGGTCCACCTCTGTCCAAAGCTTCCTTTGGTGATTGGCTGACTCCTAATAGATTATAAGCTCCTTCAAGTCAGGGACTGTCTTTTTTTTTAAATTACATTTGTATCCCAGAGCTTAGGACTGTGCCGGTTATGCAGCAGGTGCTAAAAATTTACTAAACGATGGCCATTCTGGCTGTTTTAGGATTCCCCAAATTTTTAAATGATTCTTTCTTACTTTATTGTCTTGAATGGCTAAAGGGGATTCTTTGTCTCTTACCGTGTAAAATGTTTGCTGTCTTCATGAACTTCCATCTCTGAACTTTTAAACTCATTAAGTTCTTTTCGAATGGCAGCCTGCAGAGAAGACAGAAAGAGGTTTTTAGTTGCTTTTCTCCTAGCCACAATCATAGTCTTGGCCAGAGTCAAGGTGATAGAATAGATCTATCAGTGAAATGGAGAAAAAGAGCTTTGCACATTTACAATTCAGCATGGCTGATAAAAATGCCCAATTCTACAACCATTTATGAAACAGTTGTAAACACAAAGTATGGGGTAGTGGGTGGAGTACTGGACTTGGAATCAGGAACTCAATCTCAATTGAGATACTTATTGGCTATGTGACTGCACAAGTCAATTACTTTCTCTGTTTCATCATCTGTAAAATAAGGATAATAACTGAATCTATTTCATGAGGCTGAAAAACAAATAAGAAAGTATGTATAAAACACTCTGCCAATACTATGTGACTGTAATCAATTATTAAGGCACTGTACTAGGTGTTGGGTATAAAGAGAGAAAAAATGAAGTAGTCCCTGACTTTAGAGAACTTGGAATCTATGAGAGGTGATATCCTGTGGTAAACACAAATAAGTGTCATTGGGCAAAGAAGAGAACCAGACTAAGTGCAAGGAAAATTAGAGAGCAGAGGGAGAGAAGATGCTTTCCCTTAGGGAATCAGGTACGTTTTATGGAGGTGATGGCAGAGGAGCTGGTCCAAGGAGAGGTTTTCATAGAAAGAAACTACAATACACACATGGAAGAAGAAGTCATGGAATTAGGAACAATGGCCACTGAGTCCTCTATAGTCAGCCCCAAATTTGACAAAAGAAAAATGATCAGGCCTTGGCCAAGGTCATACAGCAAGTGAACCTGGACAAAGAGTACATAATCCCAAGAGAAGGAAATGTCTTCTGTTCTATGGACAATTCTTCCAGTGAGTACATCTGGTGTTATGCTTTAGATTTTTCACTTGTGTCTGACTCCCTGTAACCCCACTTGGGGCTTCTTGGCAGAGACACTGGACTGTTTTGCCTTTTCTGTCTTTAGTTCATTTTACAGATGAGGAAACTGAGGCAAACAGGGTGAGGTGCCCAGGGTCACACAGCTAAGAAGTGTCTGAGGCTAGATTTGAACTCAGGAAGATGCGTATTCCTGACTCCAGGCTGGTAACTTTAACCACTGGGCAAAAAGTAAAAGGTTTTCCAACTACCTTGTCAGCAGGGGTTAACTTTGTCCAGGGTTTGTCAGCTCGTCGGTCATAGTCCTGAGCATCAGTTACCTCGACATACTCATTAAATCTCAGGATTTTCCTGGCTAAGAGTTCAGCGACTGTAGGCCTCTGACTAAGCTGAAAGAAGAAAAGAGTGTATTAGCCTCATTTTAACACTAGATATTAGGTACCAAGCACCGATTAAGAGCTGACTATGTATTTATATATTTCAAAAGACTACAACTATACACACACCTATATAAAGAGAGTAGACTACCCAGAAATAAACAGCAATGTTTCCTGTGTTTATAAAGAGTTTATTTTAAACAAAAGGTGATTATACATGTGAAGGTCACAGCACATCTGGGTTAACTGCTCTCCACCAAGCACCAAACGAAGTGTTTCTATTCATTCTTCTATCTAAGTTGGTCCATCTGTTTCACAACTGCTTGGGGAAATGGGGAAAAGAGAAGGCTTGATCTCTTCTATGCTTCCTGAAGTGTCTAGGGCAGGGGTGGGGAACCTGTGGCCTCAAGGCCACATGTGGCCCTCTAGGTCCTCAAGTGCAGCCCTTCGATGGAATCCAAACATCACAGAACAAATTCAGGCAGCAGGTTCCCCAACCCAGTCTAGGGTCATCTAGTACAGGGCTTTGTAAACTTAAAACTTTTGACCCCTTCAGAGTGTCTTACAACCTGCAGCCATCATCAGCTGAGACCATTCCAACCCTGAAGAATGTCTCTCCACAACTGGAGCACACTGTCCTTTCCCCAATATTTCCTGCTGTCTTCCTCTCTCACTGATTTTAAAACGACAGCAGTTTAAGACACAGAGCAGACAGGTGCTCGGCATATGTAAGATTCCCTAGGAGGAAGAGCCACAGTCTTTCTCCTCTGAATTGCTGTGAATAATAGAAATGGTATGGGAAAGCAGCTCTGTGGTCAGCCAGTACAGAGCAGAGCCAAACACGACCCTGCTCTCTCACGGACCCAACGTGGGCTGATTTGGCTTCCGCTGATGCTGAACAAATGACCTCATCAAGTATTCCACTCTTTTTTGGATTTCCAAACTCTGTCTCTCTAATTTATAGGCTCACAGATTCAGAGCTGGAAGGGACCTCAGAGGATATCAGCTCTAGACCCTTGATCTCACAGATGAAGAAACTGGGGCCCAGAGCAGTTAAGGGCCTTGTCAGGGCCCCACAGCCCTAGCAAGTGTCCAAGGAAGGTTCTGAACCCAGGCCTTCCTGATTTTGTCCACTAGACCCATGATTCTAAGATGCTTCTTTTGGAGCCAAGCAAAACAAGTTGAAGCTTTCTTGTATATGACAAGCCTTCACACCCTTAAGGATGGCCAGGAGGCATGTCCTAAGACCTCTCTTCACAACACAGATCCTCATAGGATGTAGCTCTATCTGTCTTAGACATCTGGTCACCATCCTTGGACACCCAGCTAACTTATCAAAGCTCTCCCTGAGACAGGTGCCCAGAACTGGGCCTGATGTTCCTTCAGACGCCCTCCCATGGTAAGGCAGCAGGCCATCACCTGCCTTGTTTAGGTGCTCTGAGAATAAACGAGCCTTGAGATGGTATGCCAGTCCCCTGGGGACTTGGTGAGAACAAGGGCCACTGAAATTCAATTTTCACACAAATTACTGTCTAACTGTACTTTTAAAATTTAGGTCCATTGATGTTTTTGGTATTTATATCACATTCATTTCTGATAATCCACTTCTCTACCCAATGAACCTTCTTATGGAGGAAAGATCTGAAGCAAAACTCCTCCAAAAAAATCCAGTTCAGCAAAGCAAATCAGTTACACCTTTTTCAACCTAAAAATACAATTGTTATTGCAGCACAATCATTTCCCAAGATACTCCCTCTCTGTCAGGTAGAAAAGCAGCTAATCAGTTCTTATCTATATAGCACTCTTGTACGGCAGGATACAACCAAGAGCTAAAATGCACAGGAGCTGCATTGTTGTACCTTCCTGGTGAGTCGACGTTTGATTTCTCGTTTTTCTGCTTGCCGGTCAGCTTCATTTTTGGCTGCAATCAGGATGGGAAATAATAATATTAATTTTTAAAAATTCAATTTGCAGAAAACATTAATCCCCAGTTATCATACTAAATGTTTTTTAATTGGCACCAAAAATTCACATAGAGTACACTTGTAAAAAATGAGTCCCCTGTGGTCAGAAATTGGGTTCCCATGCTTTAAAGTTTACCAAGTACATGAATGGGGTTTAAGATCACATGAAGAACGTCTCAGATCTTCTTACACTCAAATAATAGCTGCATACTATAGTAAAAATAATCTTCAACGTGGAGTTCTAAATCTGCCTATTAGCAGGAATGTGACCCTATGTAAGTTATTTGTCCTTTCTATACTTCAGTTTTCTCATCTGTAAAACAGGGATCACAATCAGATGATGCACAGTCTTCTGATTCTCCCTTCACAACATCTTTTCTACACGCCCCCTTTTGCCACTGACACAGTCTCTACTGTGGAACAAGCCCTTATCACCTCACACTTGATGTAATGCAGTAGCCTGCTGGTCGGTGTCTGCTACAAGTCTCTGTCCACTCTGGCCCATCCTCCACTCAAAAGCCAAACTGATCTTCCTAAAGGATAAGACTGAGTGGCAAACTGCACCCACCCTGTCCAATTTCATAAACTCTAGAAGCTCCTGATCACTTCCCGGATCAAATATAAACCCCCCAGAAACAAGACCTTTCCAAGTTTTCCAGTCTCCTTGTGCCCCATGGCCCCACCTACTCTGAGTTCAGTGACACAGACTTCACTACTCTTCCTCCAAAAACACTCGATACCTCCAGACTCCAAGCATTTTCTTGGGCTTTCCACCATGCTTGGAAAGCTATTTCTCATCATCTGTTCCTCTTAACTTCTAAATCCAATCTTCTGCAAGGAGTCTTTCTGGGTGCCCCGTAATTCTTGGGCTTAGTTTCCGATGACTATCTCCACTTTACTCTGCACAGAGCTGGTCTGTCTCTGTCATTAAACTGACTGGGTGCTCCTTGATGGCAGGGATGGTCTTTCAACCTTCTTTGAATAAGAACAGTACCTGACACATAGCAGCCAGTTAAAAAGATCTGTTGCCTGATCTCCTTCCGGGGTTGTTGATAAGCTAAAATGAGCTAACACTTCTAAGGCATGTTTCAAACAACAAAGCAAGATATATACGTATGTGCATATGTACGTGTGTCTGCAAATGTTGTAAACATGTCTGATCATGTATATAAATGAGGATGAAACAGCTATCCTAACTGCCTTTCAGGTTTCCTGTGGGATCTAAAAAGAGATAGCAGACGTGAAAGCGCTTTGTGAACCACAATGTGTCACATGTAAGTAACACCATCATTCCAGCGAAGCACGAACATAAAGTCTCTTGGGGATACCCTGGCCTGCTTTCTAACGCCAGCCTACCACAAACTCAGAGAACACGCCAAATAGACAGGAGACAAAGCCCTGTTTCTGAATGGAGTATAAAGCTTTGAGAAATTCTGGGGAGCAAAAGGGAGCAGAGATACGGCCACCTGGGGGAGCTCAGGGCCTGCTGCTTTGTGTTTTTGCCCACAAACACCTCTGTCTCAACACCCCCTAGCACACTCTCCCTCAAAACAAAGGTAACTCAACAAAACTCTCACAGGGACTTCAACTTCAGTTCAAATCCTTGTTGCTACATTTGCAAAGAAAACACACAAGGGGAATCTCATAGATTCTCCCAGTACTTAAGATAGGTACTAAAATAGTAACTTTCTGAAAAGTATCCTAACATACAAAGTCATCTAGGTGACAGGTTCCATGGATTTAAACAAAAAATGATTCCATTGTATCTAAAGTGTTTTGTAACTCTTCAAGCACCACAGAAACATTAGCTACTGTGATGATCACCACCTCCATCATTCTGGGATGCTTCAAGTTGAACAAAGAACTTTCTTTGTACCAGCCTTGGGACCTAGTTAGGTCCAATGTTACACTACTGCACAGATGAAAAGATAAAGGGATAGAGAGTTTCAGGTACTTTGCTGGGGTCCTACTCCAGGTGTCCCAATTCTTAAGGGAAACAACACTTCATAGGAATATTTCCCAAGGTGGCAAGTAAACATTTCCCTCCTCTTTGTTCTTAATTTTGCTTCTGTGTAATGAAACTTAGTCACAATTGAAGCAAAACATACAAAGTACAAAACCCCCCCAAACACCCCAGCACAGTTTAGTTACAGTGAAAGCTGTCACTCACGCTGGAGGATGTTCCTCTGTTCCAGTTCTTCTGCCGTTGGTCTCTGACTCAGCCGCCTAGAAGGACAAAGGAGGCATTAAGGCTTTTCTATCACTGATAACACAACAGAATCAGGGAGAAAGCAGCACATTCCATCCATGAAAATGGGATGGTCAGATAAAGGCACCTTAAATGTACTGTACAGCAGCTTTCATCCAAGTTTTTCAGCTGTTGTTGACAATAAGGCCTTTTAATGTTGGGGGACTTCGATAAGAACACCAAGGTTCAGGCAGCAAGGTCTTTGCAATAGGACCACGAAGGGTAAGGGTAAGGTCTTAATGTCTCTTTGCAAGGTTCCCAAGGGTGACTGCCTTCCTGCTAAGTCTATGGGCCATCCTGATTCTACTGTCTCATGGTCCTTTTCTGCAAGCTCAGCATCTGGGTCTCCTCTGCCGAAGGCTTTGTGTTGGGATCTCTCGTTCTTTCTCTATATTCTTGGATAAAGATCATCAGCTCCCATGGAGTCAACTAGCATATTTGCAGATATAATGCCTAAATCTACATACTTGATCCTCCTTTATCTATCGAACTCCATCCAGTCCCACATATGTCTAAATGACAACTCCACATGGGTGTTTCACAGTTGGGCAAACATATGAAAAACCTTTTTAGTTGAACAAAAAAAAATAGTAAACATTTCTCAAGTCTAAAGTCTCTTTCCTGATTTTTCCCTTTATAAAGTGTGAAAAAGGTCAAGAACCAAAGGTAAAACTCTGGAGTATGGATTAAAGGTGATAAATTTAGGACCAGAAACACCTCTGGACTAATGAAAATCATGGGCTTCCCCATTCCCAGAAGGAAGCAAGGATCTCCCTAAGGGCAGTACTAGCTTTCCCTCCCCTGAAGGGATCAGGATACAGATCAGAGGGAATCCTTTTGCATCTTTCAGAGTGTGGCAGAGGAATTAAGTACTTTTGGAAGTAGATTAAGTGGCTTTTGCTCAATAAGACGGAGTAAACGCTAAAGTAAAACTGTACCACACGATGACTTTTTACTTGTTTAAAACCCATACTAACTTTACTTCAAATTCTCTTGTATTAGAGTTGTCCAAGAGCAAAGGAGTAGGGTGGGGGATGGACTATGTAATCATAGACATTTCTGCGCATTAGAAATGTTTGAAATTAGTATATAAATGAATTTTCAAAAGACTGCTTCTGCCAGACTTATGACTGAAACAAATCGGTCTCTCACTCTCTCTCTTACACACACACACACACACACACCCACACACACACCCACCCATACCATTCCTCTGTTTAGCCAGATTCGGGGCCTGCCTATAGAATCCGATACAAACTCTTCTGTTTGAAATTCAAAGCACTTCACCATTAAGAAGGAATATTTGAGAGATGTTGCCAAGGTGGACTCAATAGGCAGGCATTGGCAACAACCTGGACATGAGAGGTGGGAGAAGAAAGAAGAGACGAGGAGAGTGAGCTAATGAGGAATCCAGGAGGACTCCCGGGCTGGGAAGGCAGGAGGGAGGGAGGGTTTAGGGGAAAAGACAATGAATTCTGACTGAGACATATTGAGTTTAAGATGCCTACTGGTCATCCAGTTCAAGATGTCTGGAAGGCAGCTGGAGATGAGAGACTGGAGGTCAGCAGAAATGGAAGAGCAGGACAGGAAGACAAGAGGAATCTCATCTATTTCCTACCTAATCAATGTATTCCCAATCTGATGTCGGATTTCATTCCACTCCTCTTTGCTCTTTCGAGGCCAAGAGTTCAGGTCCAGGTCTGGTTCACTAGGTTTGCTATTTATCTTCATGGCCAGAGTATCTTTCCTTTTCACTTTGTTAGCCAGAGCACCTGGAGAATATGGAGGGAACAGAAAAGTATGGTTAGGGTGAAAGCCAGTATTTCATTTGGAATGAGGCACACAAAGAGGACCCCTACCCTGCCAACTTTCTCTACAACCAAAAGGCATGCAGACGTGGGGCTTCAGTCAGGAACACAAAGGCACAACGAGAAGCCATCACTTTGTTCGCATGGGCACACAGGAGCCAAAAAAACTTTAAGAAGATACTGAGAGGATCAGGCCCCCCAAATCTTCCCATTCTTCCCTTTCTCTCTCCTTGAGTGAGGAGAGCCCAATCTAAAACAGGTAACACAGTTGCTGGGAAACCCCTTACATTGGACTTCTTTCTGTTACTCAATTCCATGCTGTGAAAAGTCCTGGTACATCCCCACCCAAGCACTCTGGGATGACTAGAAATGGAGCAGATATTGGGAGTGGCATTTAAAAATTCATTTGAGTTGGAGATAAAGGTGAAAAATCTTATCATATTCCTGTAATGGACAAGCCTAGTAGAATAAATGAACCTTACAGAAAATTATTTCCAATATGAGGAGTTCCAAGGTCTAGATTAGATATTTACAAAATAACCAGAAACAGGGAGAGAGACAAAGGAGGGGGAAAAGAACTTGCTTATAGAAAAACTTCAGGAAAATAACTCTTCTCAAACAGGGGTAAATGGAAGACATTAGAGCATCCCTTATTGCTCAGCCAGGAAAAATGGAGATGCCTCCACCCAGATGGGAAGAGCTGATCATTTCCAAGGCCCAGAGACTTGCTTGGAAGATGCTCTTTCATGTCAATTTGCCCCTATCTTTTTTGTTTTTTGGCCAGAGCTACTCTCCAACCCTGCTCTCTTTTTAAAAATTAAGCTATGGTATATTATCCAATTATTTATGCATGCTTTTTGGCTCCTGCAGGAATGGTGATGTAATGAAACAGAAGCAAGTACCACCTGGGACAAGGATCACTGTGGGAGACAGATCACGGTTTTCACTTTATTGATGTTGGAAACTCCCTTTCTTAAAGGAGGTCAGCAACTGCTTTGCAACTGAGCGTATGGAGAGGCCAAGCACCTGCCCAGGACTAAATGTCGAGTTCAGGGCTAGAAGGAGAACGTGAGCAGAGGCTTTGCTGCTCTTGATGCTTCTGTCATTCTGCCTCATGTGTCACAGGAAATCTACATTTCAGCTTTTCTTCTAACCATCAGCCTTGCCAAAGTCCCATACAAACACCCAACAACAGTACCACATAAGTACAAACTCTAAGTCCAGCTGACCTCCTTCAACATGCCAGCAAGGGGAGATACATTAAGGATCACGTGAGAAGAGTTCGAGTGCTTTACTGTCGCTACTGAGACCATAGTCAGTGTGACTGATGAGAAAAACACCATCTATCCCCTCTCTAAACAAATTCTCCCCTTTCTTACTGTGTTGGCTTTCATCTTCATCTTCTTCATCTTTGTACAAAATGGGGCCCTCAGAATCAGAGTCACTCTCCTTTTCTTCTTCTTCCTCCTGCACACTCTGTGGTATGAGTTTAGGAATGACTGTGGCAGATGCCACATCACCAACGTAGGCTGATGGACAAGGCTGATCATCTTCCTCTTCTTCTTCATCGTCTGGACTAACAAATTAGCATAATTATTCTTTTCTAGAACAAGTTAACTGATTATATATCAGAGAAAAATTCTGAAAACTGAGAAATAGGCCCTAACAAATGCTCATTAGCATCAAATGCTAATTTCCTCAATCACCTATAACAGTTTTTCTGAGAAACTCCTACCTAGGCTTCTCTTTGCCCCAGACTATCATGATCTCTACAATTCACTATAGTGACATATGAGATTGTTCTGGTTTCTAAGACTGTAATAGAGCAAAATGCTGATCATGTCTAAGGAAGAAGAGAGGGCAATGAGATGAAAAATCAACTTTTTCTCTCCTACACTGCAGATTTAACATTATTCACATACTCATGTGCTGCTGGTAGAGTTGTGCACTGATCCAACAACTGGGGAGAGCCATATGGAACCATGCCCAAAGGACTATAAAGTCATTCTATTATATACCCTTTGGCCTGGGAATATCACTACTAGGTCTGTATCTCAAAAAGATTACAAAAAAAAAAGGGAAAAGGACCTACATGCACAAAAATATTTGTAACAGCTCTTTTCGTGGTGGCAAAGAACTGAAAATTGAAGGGATGTCCATTAATTGGGGAACTGCTGAACAAGCTGTGACACATGACTGTGATGGAATATAGTGAAATGGCAAGTAGGATACTTTCAGAAAAACCTTCTATGAACTGGACTTCTATGAATTGATGCAAAATGAAATAAGCAGAACCAGGAGAACACTGCACACAGTAACAGCAATATTATACAAGGATCAGTTGGGAGTGACTAGCTAATCAATAGCTAATTCTCTGCACAACTGTGATCCAGGACAATTCCAAAGGACTTGTGATGAAAAATGCTATTCCACCTTGAGAGAAAGAACTGATGGAGTCTGAATGCAGACTGAAACATCCTCTTTTTACTTTATTTTTCCTGGTTTTTCTTTTTTAGGTTTGTAAATTTACAACATGACTACACATGTAAAAAGTATATACAAAAGCATATAAAATTGCTTGCCTTCTCAAGGACAGGGGGGAAGGAGAGAATTTGGAATTCAAAATATTAAAAATTGTTTTTCATGTAACTGGGAAAAAATAAAATATTACGTTTACAAAAGCATTATTCACAGTTTCTTCCAAGTTCCCAAACTGCCTCTGCCTACTGTGGAGGGCCTGACTCGAATACTTGTGAGTGCAAATGATACAGCTGAAGCAAAAAAGTTTTTGAATGGTGCAGATGAACGTCTCCGTATCCTTGAGAACGCTCTCTAGATGTCAGCAAACTACAGTCTTCAAGGGCACCAAATGATGTGAATCCACAGTCAGAACTGTTCTCAGCATTTGTGAGAAACGGGTAAATCATGCAAGAACAAATATTGGCTTGAACACACTTTTTAATGCTGGGAGGAGGAAGCAAGAGGCACAGCTTTGCTTGGAGAAGGCTGGAAACCAAAACCTTTCCTAATTAATGACTGGGTTGACTTTGTACTTGCAGAGGGGCTTGCAACTTTTGGGCCAAACTAAAAACCTCCACCAAGGAAAGGATGACTGTAGGGCCTTATTAGAACATCCTTCCTTGTTGGAACCAAGAAACACTCATCTATTAACATAAACTTTTCTATTTCAAAATTCTACACATAAAGATCAGAGACATTTTGAGCACCGTCAATACAGGAATTTGCTTTGACTATGCATACATATTTATTCCAAGGGTTTTGTTTTTCATATTTTTAAATTCGAGTGATGTGAGGAGAAAAAAATGTCTACTTTAAAAATACATAGGAAAATTCATTTTAAAATGATCTTCAAATAGACTTTTTTGTAAGGAACAGCAAGGACATGTATAGTAGCTGGAGAGAGAGACTCAGAGTCGGAGAGAACCAGGTGAAGTTTAATCTCCAAGTAAGACACTGACTGGGTTTCTGAGGGCAAGTCATCTCACTGTGAACAGCCCAAATAACTCTCTAAAACAAGAGTCCTTAATGAAGGGTGCAGACCTTTTCTAAAAATATTTTGGTGACTATGTCAACACAATTGGCTTCTTCTATAAACCCCTGCATTTTATTGTATGCATTTAAACATGTTATTCTGATGTTTCCTCAGATCATGGGGCTAAAGGGGCCATGACACAGGAAGCATTACAACTGCCTGCTCTGAGGCAGCTGGGTGGCACAATGGATAGTGCACTGGCCTTGAAGTCTAGAGGACCTGAGACACTTACTAGCTGTGTGACCCTGGGCAAGTCACTTAACCCCTACTACCTCCAAAAGCAGAAAGAATGATTAAGATTCTAAGTTGAAGAGTAGGTGTTACCTTAATGGGTGATGCCTAAGAGACAAAATCACAAGCCTGACCGAAGAGAAAATTCTTTCCAAACTAATTTTTCTAAACATCAAAACATTCACGTACATTATTATAATTCTCCCTTCAATGCTATCTTGAAGGGGAGAGGTGTAGATATTATGAAAGACTTAAATGGCACTCACACTTTAAGCATTTCAATAGTGATAGGAAGCGACCTGGTCCGACCCAGAGTACCACTGTCTTCAGAAAAGCCTTTGCTGTTCTCAAATAGCAAGGAATGAGCTCTCTGAGACTCCTCCAATGGGGGAGTGATGGGCAGAGGGGAGGTCAAGGCTTGCTGGATGCGGATGTGCAGTGGAAGTGGGGGCAGCCGAGAGGGTAAGAAGGACTCTCCAAAGCTCTGCTCAGGTGTCCTCTTGGGCACTTCTAAGGCCTGATCTTCCAGCGTTGGGACTTCAGCGGGGAGTTCTAGGGAGGGTGGGTGCTCAATTTCTGGCACAATTTGAAGAGTCTTAGGAGGCAATGGAGGAGAACATGGGGGTTCAGGAGGTATATGAGTAGGCAGAGGGGGAGAAGGGGAGGGAGGTGGGATCATTTGGACTGAATTGGAAGCAGAGGAATTGGTCCTCTCCCTCTGACCACTTGAAGATTTTGTTGCGGTGGCAGCAGACTCCAAGGGAGGCATCAGAGGAGGCGGAATCCCTCTCTTGGGTGGTAAAGGTGGGGATGGCTTTGCCAGCAATGTGCCACTGTTGATTGCTTGTGAAAGTTCAGCTGTAAAGGGAATAGAAACACCTTAATTTAACTTGGAATTTAGAGATGGATATAATCAGAATAGGCAATGAGCCTAACTACTGCAACAAAAGGATACAAATCTTAGTTATTTAGATAAATTACTGAATTTCACCACCTTATTAGTAGCTTTAGACATTTCATTCCAAAGCAAAATTCACTTAAAAAAAAGGAGAAAAAGATAAATTGTAAGATTTCTTAGAAAAGGTCTATTTCCAAGACACTTTGTAGATGGTGAATTTTGTTTCCTACCCAAGATAATAGTTTTTGTTCTGATACTGATTCAGATAAAAGTAGCTGATTAAGTGTGAAAGGGATCATAAAGACAAAGAATTCCTCGGAGATCCTTTCTTTTGTAATCAACTAAAACAAAAAGGCACAACAGCAAAACAAATGCTAGAAGCAACCTACACAGATAACTTGCCATTTGCATGGTAGGATGGAATGACATCAAAAATATCCTTCATTTACATAACTCTTCCTAGCAAAACTTCCCAGTGCACACACATATTATCCGATTAACTTAAGTTGTAAGGATACAGAAAGGTAGACATTATCAATGCCACATTATAGAAGAAACTGAGGTTCACTGAAGTTAAGGGACTTGCCCACAAGCACGTGGCCAATCAGCGCTGAGTCAGAACTAGCAGAGAAGCCTCAGGATTCCTATTTCTTCCACCTTTCTCTTGCTCCAATTTCAATAGTTACTCAAGTCCATACACCATAGCAGGAGTTTATGGATTCCAACGGTGTGTGTTGTTCAGTCCTTTCAGTCACATGAACTCTTAGTGACTCCATTTGAGGTTTTCTTGGCAAAGATACTGGAGTGATTCATCATTTCCTTCTCCAGCTCACTTTATAGATGAGGAAACTGAGGCAAACAGGGTGAAGTGACTTTCTTATTCACTTCTATGAAATGTCACAGATATTAAGTGTCAGAGGCCAGATCTGAACTTAAGATGAGTCTTCTGGACTCCAAGCCTGGCACTTTCTCCACTTCTCTACCTAGCTGCCCTACAATTCCCCAGGGCTCTTTCCAGCTCCAGTGCTAACTCTCACAATCCCAAGAAGGTCCCCTAGAGAAAATGCCTCAAGAAAGTCCCCCAGAACATATAAAAACACTCAGGGTTTGCATCAACTAAAAGAAAAGTGTTCAGAAGATGAGGCTGGTCTCTGGTAGTCTACCCATACTCTGTCTTCTCCCACTCCTTCCCAACTCAGCATTTGTAACTCATACCCCAAAGCACCGAATCCCCTCAAGTAGCCCAACACAGACAACCCCTCAATTCATACTCCCTGGGAATCTGACTGAGGGCCAAGTAAACCTTGCCCAAGATTTTGACTTCATGAAAATACACATCAACTATCAGGCCTTGGTTGCTACTGCAATCCAACTAAACATCACGTTATGTCATGTTAACCATTAACACAAGTCATTTCAGTACTATCCAAATCTTTCTGACCCCATTTGGAGTTTTTGTGGCAGAGATACTGGAGTGGTTTGCCCAGGGTCACATATGGAATAAGAGTCTGAAGCTGGATTTGAACTTGGGTCTTCCTGATTCCAGGCCCTGTGCCAACTAGCTGTTTCAATATCCAGGTGAATAAAAATTATGGAAACATTTTCTCAAGCCAAATGTTTCCAAAATTACTTAGTGAAACTTTCAAATGCAGAGCATCCTTAACAAATACAGAAAAGGTTGGGGGGGAGAGGGGAAGATTTTACAACTATCAAAATATTAGCACAATGGTCTTCCTCTAGGTCTTTTGATAGTTTAGTGGACACCATTATAAAGATAAGGTGTAATCTTTACAAGTGGAAGTAATTCCAGAAGCTATTAACATGAATTTTGAAAAATATGAGAATTGTTAACCAAAACCAGAGACTGACTCATCTTATATTTTGGTTTTGGATTAGGAGTTCCTTATATGACGAAAAGGATATAGTGCACAGGAGGTTTTCACTTCCAGTTCAGGGAATTTCATGTTACTCTCCTATCTTTTAAGAGAAATTTTTACTTTTGGGCTCACAGTAATAATGAAATATTTCTGGGAATTACAGAAACCAGTGCAGTACACTGAAGTATTTATATTTGGAGTCAGAGGATTTAGTTCAAATAATTAACCACCTATATGAACTTGGGTAAATCACTGAACCGCTCAATGCTCCAGGCAAATGAAGAGAAGAGGTTGATGGATATTAGTAGAAGGATGGACTCACCAGGCCTATGTCAATGAAATGAGCATCCTAGTCTCAGCCCCAGTCCAGGGACCTGGAGTTTTTTCATTTTAAACTAAGTGGGGCTAGCCTGTGTGACTTTAGATAAGGTAGAGTTACCAGTGTGACTCTGGATAATAAGGTAGTGAGGTTTGGGGTCTCCAATTTTCTTACCACAGAACAGACTGAACCTTCTCTTCCTGTTCTATATTGGCAAGAACACTGAACTTGGGAATAATAAGGAAACCTGACCTTGATTAGTTGTGACTAAAGGCTGGCCACTTTCACCCTCTGTTTCCTCATCCATAAAAATGGGAAAATACCTGCCCAGTTGTTCTCACAGAGCTGCTGTGCGTAAAGCTCAGCATCAATGGAGGTATTGGAGAAAGAATACTTAGAAGTTCTTTGAATCTTATAGGGTGACTCAATAAAACTGAGGCAGGGATGACAAACCATCTGAGACCTGTTCCCAAACCCCCTCCTCTAGTTACCCCACCCCATCGTGACAATCCTAACAAACTCATTTGCTATTCCCTAATTATGCGTAAAAACTTTCAAGTAGAGGAAGTTGAGGACTGATCCCCTGGAAAATCACTGTCAGTACTACACTGCCTTCCCCACCCTTGCCCCTCACTGATTAAGAAAACCTTCAACCTGCTCTGGCATTCAAGGAAGCTAGGATCTAAAGGAGTCTGAAATGAATGTGAAAATGTTCCAATTTTGTCACTTAAAATTAAAAAAAAAAAAAGACTCCCCTTATTGTGGCAAACTGAAAACAATCATAACAGCTGTACGCCACAAGTGGTGAGATTGTGTTTCCAGTCCTAAGTCCCTGTTATTTACTCAGAACAAGGTGAGAGTTAGTCCCTGCCTCTCCTAGATGTGTCCAAACTGCTAAGTGAAGACACCTAGTCCCATAGTTGCTTACAAGGATCATCTCCTCTGGTTCTACAACAGCCCAGAGGCAAGGGGAGGGAGCAGAGGTTGGAAAAAAGGCAAGAGGAATGAAACAGATAAAGGTTAGACTACAGGAGGTCCCTCAGAGGTCATCTATCCATCCAATCAAAAGCACCATTTCTGTTGACACCATCCCCTCTGCTGGATTGTGGGTGGTTTACCACCTTTTAAAGCAGCCCAACCCCCTTTCTGGCCAGCTGCAACTACAACGAGCAGGCCCAGTCTAAAACTTCCCCCCAAATTCTGTTCTTGACACCACATGGAATCAAGTCCAGTGTCTTTCTCCCAAAAGAGCCCTTCATGTATCTGCATCTAACAACCATCCCTCACCACCCCATTCCTGTTCTCACCCAGTCACCAATTCTTTTCCTCTTCAAAGTTGAAACAACGACGTATGGGGTGTTCACTTTATTACTGGGTACCTTTTCAGTCCCACTGGTAATTTTGAAATGACTGAAATCCTTTTGTAACACATGTACTTGTATGTATAGTTTTATATATGCTTAAGGTAATATTTGTTAGTCTGTTTTTAGACTATCGACTATCCAGCTGGCTAATTGAAAGCTGGGTCCATAAGTTACAGGTCATATATAGTCCAGCTGGGCTAAGCAGATAAGCAGGGTTGAAATGTTAGTTAAACATTTTCATTAAACTGTAATAACAAGCAGCACAAACCAGAAAAGCTATGGAGAAAGTCACAATAATGATAAGTACTTTAAAAGTTTCTCAAAGATAGCTCAATTAGAACCTTCAACCTTCATGTGGGTGCTCAGGCATATCAGTCTTAATCCAAACTTCAAGAGATACGGTTCCCAAAACCAGGGAGTATTACAAGAGAATATATTTGATAAACTGATACAAATTCATATGTGAACCAAGCTCTATTCAAACTTAGGCTTTTAAGTTAGTAAAATCCAGTTGAATAGGTTCAACACACCTCTCATTTATCACTGGATCACTGATCAACACAATTCTAACCATTTTCCAAATAATAATTCTTAGGATCCTAATGAAGGCTGGGAGACACTGCATATCAAGGGTGGAGAACCTGCAGCCTTGTGGCCACATGTGGCCCTTTAAGTCCTTAAGTGCAACCCTGTGACTGAATCCAAATTTCACAGAATAAATCCCCTTAATAAAAAGATTTGTTCTGTAAAACATGGACTCCACTCCATCAAAAGGCCACACCCAAGGACCCAGAAGGTCACAGGTTCCTCACCCCTGGATAGGTCATCCTGCTCAACCCAGAATCTGACTGGGAATCTTTTTTAAAGCAATCAAGCTAATTCTCTCTATCAGTCATGCTCTAGCCTCTCTCTGAAGAACTCCAATGACAGGGAATGCAATACACTTCTCAGAAAGTCCCTCACCTTTCCTTCTTATTAGCAAGTTTTTTCATCAGATTGAAAAAAACAAACCTCTCTTAATTTCTTCTTCATGCCCCTGGGTCTGCCTTCTCAGCCAGAATTATAGCCACCTAAAGGATGCCAGCTGGGGCCTCATAACATGACTTCTTATTTTCCTGCAATGTTCTAAATGAAATCTCAAATATTAGAGATTTCCTTATTCATTCACATAAATTTATAGATGTTTATACATTTACGTCATCCCGGTGCATCTGGACCCTCAAGAACACTTATCAGTCAAAAGGAAGCATTGTCATGGTAAAATCTTCTGGTCCCACGATTCAGTTTTCATACCTAGACAAGGTTGCTAAAGTTTTCCCATATTCAAGTAAATTTAACAACCATATTATTACATACACATTCATATGCCTGTACATAAAAGTGTGGCATACATATGACAATATTTTGTTTAAAAACAAATCTATTTTTCTCTTGTTAATGACTAATCAAATTTCCCTAACCTGTGGCTAATGATAGCTTTTCGAGTCACTTACCAATAACAGGGTTACTATTTCTGTTAGCTGGTTTAGGGGGAGGGACGGGGGGCTGCTTGGCAGGGGCATTGTGGGTCATGTTCAAGGTAGCAGTCGTGTTAGTGCTGACAGGAACAGCAGGCAGAGTCCTGGGAGCTGGGGAAGGGGTGCTGGAGGAACTAACTGTCTTTGCTAGGGCTGGGGTCGCAGTGTTGGCAGTGGGTACTGTGGAGGAAGAGGAAGAAGAGGTGGAGGAGGAGGAGGAGGAGGAAACAGTCCTTGCAGTGCTGTCACCAGCGGAGGCGTCTGCTTGTCCATCGTTTTCTTCCTGAGAAGATGACAGGGGTCTTTTGGGTCGGGGTAAAAGTGGCTTGGGTGCTGGCTCGGGAATGGGTTCCACTTCAGAACTGGGCTGGCTTCCGGATGAGCCTGTGAAACAAAGTTGTTGTTTTGTTAAAGGAGATGAGAACTGGTGGAGTCAGAAGGAGTCAGTTTGAAAAGAGAGTTAATTCATTCAGGCCCTGTATAACAGGTCTCCTTATTTTTCCCTCCCCACTGCTGCTTACCATTTGGCGGTTTCTCTTCTGAAAAACTATTTTTACCGCGAGGTAGGCAGAGGAGTGATCAAGGTACAATTCCACTCAACTCTGTTCTCACTTTCGCCATCAGTCAGACAAATGCAGGCTTTGCTGCCTCTGTTCCAGACCCAGAGCCTAGCTCCACTGTGTGCTCACCGGGTGGCACCTTTGTTTCCTCTCCCGGAAAAGGCTTCTTAAACTTCGTTATCCTTCCCAGCTCCTCCTCCATCTGGCCAGGATGAGAAGGCCCTGCATTCCCAATGGGAATGGTGTGGCCATTCTTCAATGAAGTATGGCTGAACTTCCTAGAATCTTCTCCACCTGTGAGGCAGAGAAAAAAAAAGGCACTGAAATGAAGAAACCAACAATGATCTATGGGGAGAAAAGTCACTGTTGTACAAGCTTTCTTATACCACACATTCTACTGATGTTAACTCCTTTTTATCTAAACCCTTGCTGATTTTCATCTTGGGAGCCTGATAAAAACATGACTAACATGAGGGTCCACTAGACTGTGTGAGTGAGTATGGTGCTGGTATCAAATTGTGCACTGTCAGAGATGACAGAAGTTTATATTGCCATGGAGAGACTCCTCCAGAAAACAAGTGAGTTCTGGGACAGGAAGAGAAAGAAATAAAAGAGACGCAACTCCTAGAAACCACTCACTGTGCTGGCAGGATTATGGGGATGTACCCAGTGTGTTTTGCAGGAGCTGGCCTATTCATGTTTTTGTGGGTATCAGAAATTTGAGGGTCACATACTATAGCACTCCTGAGAGCAGCCCACCCCTGCCAATCATAAAAATTGCTTTTCCTTCCCATCTGCCAACAGGGTACTGGAAAGCAACCATCACATCTCAAACAACCAAAGGATGAGTTAGAAAGTGATCATGGATAGTAGAAGCTGGCAGCCAGTACATTAAAATGTATTTTACAAATTAGTCTTTTTTCTCATAGTTCAGGCACCCATTAGAGAGGAGGAAATCTGGGGCAGTGGAAAGCATCTTGGGTCAGGAGATCTGGATTCTGGTCCTAGCTCCTCCCTAATGTGTCTGTATAACCTGGGGTATATTGCTTTTCCCTTCAGGCTTTGGTACTTCTAAGAGAAGGGCAGTGGATTATGATCGCTGAGGTCCTGTCCAGCAATTAGGTTTCTCTGATTACATTTCCAGGGGATTTTGCTATTTTAAAAAAGGAAAGGAAATATGACAATCAAAAGGCAAAAAGAAAGAGAAGAAAAAGGGTAGTTGAGTTTTTAAAAATACAGGAGTACAACACAAAATAATCATTAACCTCCAAGCAGTAAAAAAGTATGAATTTCATTAACAAGACAGTAGTAGCTGACAGCCTGCTAAAAGCCCATTCCCTTTTAGCGGATATTCTAATATGACAAGAGGAATTTCATTTAAACAATTCCAACTTGAACTGCCAATGCTGGTCTCCAAATTACTTGGTTACTGTAGTACTTGCCAGGACAGAGACAAGCAATATCAATAAATACAAGAGCAGCTTACAAATTTCTAATTCTCCTAAAAGCAGTCTCCTACAAAACCCCGTGAGGCTCAAAGTACAATGTTGCTATCCTCCCCTTTACAGATAAGGAAAATGAGGCTCAAAGTCCCACACCATCTAGTAAGTGTGAGAGTCAGGACTTGAACCCATATCATATGACTCTAAATTCAGGGATCTTTTAACTAAAACCAGCTATTTCTCCAGTGTTGCAAATACTGAAAAAGGATCCATAAAGCCTATAAAAAATGTAATATTGTACTGGTCAGACCAGACCTACTGTAAAGCCAAAAAATAAAGACACCCTCCCACCCCACCCTAGCACACAGCCTGATACCAATTCCTGTAGCAGGTTTCTGCTGGGGTGTAAAACACAGCAGACCAGATTTAGGCTTCACTCCGTGCACTTGCAAGGCTCCAAACGACTCAAGCCAAAAGCAAGTAGACATGGCATGGAGGGCTGGCACAGGGGACCTGAAGATCAACCAGGAAATAAGGAACTGATGCTGGATGGGATCTGCTGTGAAGGACACAGGCAGAAGCCACAAGGAGGGTGGGATAGCACACGCAAGAAATAAGGGACAAAGACCTACTTAAAGTAAGATATGGGACCTGGAGTCTGACCACCTAAACACCTGAAAGATTTTCTGATAACGAATATGAATGAAATGGCTATGTACATTCAAGTGAGCCTGGATTAATTACAACGACAATCTTGGTCTTGGAAAATGGAAGATAAAAGGTGAAGGTAAAACTCATTTCCCCTTTCTCAGTTATTATTATTATATGGTACAAAGACGGGTTCAATAAAAGGAAGGCATGATGACAGAGTGAAATGACTAGTATATGAAGACATACACAAAGCCTGAACGAAATTAACGACACGTTCATGAAAGCATGAGAGTCTTCAGGATGTAATAAAAAGAACTCAGAATTAAGGGGCTGAAGACATGGGTACCAATATCGCCAATAACTATTTAAATTTAGACAAATCATTTTTTTTCTCTCTGGGTCTCAGTTTCCACATCTGTAAAATAAAAGAGGTTAGACTACAAGACCCTAAGGTCCCCCCTCTCTCTCTAAAATTTCTTAACTGTTCATTTTAATTAGAGAAAAAAGGTACACACACATAATTATCCTTCGCTAACACTGGGAAAAGATCCACTGAGATTTTTCATCACTAGTTTCTATCCATTTTTGAGCTATATTACAGTGTTTTCAAAAACTGGTTTAAGGATTTCCCTTATAGTGTTCTGCTTTAAAAAAAAAAATTCAAAATAAATGCAGTCATTTCCTTCATTTCAAATCAAAACATTTTATAAAGAACTCCCACAGAGAAAAAAGCAACACAAGTCCAAGGATAATGTGAGACTTGTAATGCTTGAATCTCTGTGATAAAAAAGCAGAGAAGGATGAGAGTGGCAAAGATGGGCACAGATACCCACGGAGACAAAGGGCGGGAAGCGACACCCAATACTGGAGCTGGCGCGGGGCAGGAGGATGCACCAGGCACCACGGAACCATTTCCTCAGGGAATTCTTGACCAGATGGGCCATATGCCAGGCACAGATTATCACCAGAGAAGGAAGGAGTATTGGCTCTGATTTGGGAGGAGGGAGCAATTAGCTGTGTTCTTCAATTAAAGAACAAAAGACAACTCAGCCCACACCAAGCACGCACATGCAAACTCACCATGCACAGGGTCCTCCAACAGAAGCCCTCTTCTAACCAGCTCCTCTCTTGGCTTTCGCATGGATATTTTCCGCTCTAGAACTGAGATTGGAATTATTGGAATAATTGGAAACTAGAATTCAGAACCAGGCAGTGATGGTTTAGCTTTATCCCTGGGCAAAAAAATTCTGTGGTTCAATCAAGCTTTCATACTCTGCAAGGGTCAGAGGGTCACCCAGATGACTTTAAATTACTTCAAACTCAGGAGCCTTATTTATTATTTCCCTTTCTCATGGTAAAAGTGAGGGAGGAGAGCTGCTGGCTACAGAGGCTTAAGGGCTTTTCCAGCTTACACAGTCTGGGTTCCAGCTCTAATTATCTGTGTTCTCAGGTCTCCTTCAGGTTTCCCATTGTGTTCCATGCAGTTCCATGGTGCCCTGCAGTTCTAGAATTCTATAGGTTTATGATTAGAATAGAAAAAAATATACCTTTACAATCCCCTATATTAATGGGTGGCTAGGTGGTGTAGTGGATAGAGCCTGGGCCTGGAGTCAGGAAAACCTGAGTTCAAATCTAGCCTTAGATATTAGCTGGGTGACCCTGGGCAACTGAGGGAACCCTGTTTCCCTCAGTTTCCTCATTTAAAAAATGAGCTAGAGAAGGAAATGGCAAACCACTCCAGGATCTTTGTCAAGAAAACCCCAAATGAGATCAGGAAGAGTTGGACATAACTAAAACAGCTAAAAAACAACATACTATTGGGAAAATGGTAAACATATGTATTAGTATCGTAACAATGTCACCACTTTATGAGTAAATACAAAGAACTTGATACCTTCCTAGTCTTCCTCCCCCTTTGGCTTTCCCTTTGAGACTACCTCCCATTTACACTGTATTTATCTTATAAGAACGTAGTTATTTTTATGCTATTTCCCTCACTAGAATTTAAGTTTCTTGAGGGCAGGGACTCTGTTTTGTTTTCTTTACATCCCTCATGCTTAGCAAATATTAAGTGCTTAAATAAATGCCTATTAACTGACTGTTATTTTATTTGTTCTGCACAACAATCCTAAGATGTGCTCATTCTATTTCTAAAATAAAGGTTATAGCCTTATGAAGTTATTTTTTAAACTTAAATTTTGTAATATGATGTTTCTTCTAATTTTTAGGTGGGAAATTTAAGGCTGACTGCTTCTCCTTGATAAATCAGTAACTCAATCCACTTAAACCCCGATTCCACCCAAATGCCAACTCTCTTGAATGTGGGGCTACCAGTACCCCCTGCTGAATGAACACCAATAACTACTTGCCTATTTAGTTCCTGTGGTTAAATTCCCACCCCCACCAGGCAGTTACATGCAGATGGGGATAAAAGAAAGAGGCTAAGCACTTCCAAAACAAAGAACACCTTACTTTGGGTCACAAGGTCTTCTAACTCACCTTCTGATGTTTCTTTGAATTTGTCACTGCTTTTTTTTTTCCTCCATTTCCAGGGTTTGAAGATTTTGCCAAAGCCTGAGAACTTACTTTTCCTCTTGGTGGGCGGAGTAATTTCACCAGATTCCAGGCCATCCATGACCATCCCTGGGCCTGCTGGTTGATGATCTGCTTCCTCTATAAAAGAAAGATAAGAAAGGGAAAAGTGATTTTTCTATGTACCCAAATCTTGAAGCATAAGCAAAGTTGCACACTAATTCTGTCTTAGGGCATGTCCCCAGATTTTACATCCACAAGCCCCAGTTCTATCTCCATCACAAAGGATGGAGAGGCCCTTGGAGGTCTTCCTTGGGTTCCCCTAGAGTTCTGTGCCCAGAGTCACTGGCCTAGGGGTCAAAAATTCACTGAAGTATCACCACTATGAGCAGTCTTCAAGAACCAACAGAATGTTTGCTGCCTTCCTGGATGTTACATATAATCTCCTGATAAAGGAATAAGAAATGTTGACATTTATAAGACACTTTATTATTGACAAAGAGCTTGTCATAAATTATCTCATTTGATACTCTCTTGGCTGACAACAACCTTGAGAAGTGGGCAGGATGACGATTATCACCCATACTTTAAAGATGAAAAAACTGTCTCAGAGAGAGGTGACTCTCTACTGAGTGACAGAGCAGGAATATAAGGGTGGGTGTTTTCTGAGGCCTTCTCTATATGCTCCACCATAGCTGTATTGTGTTTCGCTTTTTAAAAAAATTTATTTATTTTAGCTTTCAACATGCACTTCCATAAGATTTTGAGTTCCAAATTTCCACCCCCCCCTCCCTCCTTGCACTCCACCCCAAGATGGCATACAATCTGATATAGGTTCTACATATACATTTATATTAATCATATTTTCATAATGCTCATGTTATAAAGAAGAATTAGACCCAATGGGAGAAACCACAAGAAACAAAAAACAGCAACAAAAAGAGAGAGCAAATAGTCTGTTTCTCTCTGCATTTAGACTCCATAGTTCTTTTCTGGATATGGAGAGCATTTCCCACCATGAGTCTTTTGGAGTTGTTTCAGATCATTGCATTGCTGAGAAGAGCTAAGTCTATCAAAGTTAGTCATCGAACAATGTGGCTGTTACTGTGTACAGTGCTCTCTTGGCTCTACCCCTTCACTCAGCATCAGTTCATGTGAGTCTTTCCAGGTTTTTCGAAAGTATCATTTCTTATGGAATAAGCATATCCCCATTACATTCATATACCATAATTTGTTCAGCCATTCCCAATTGAGGAGCATCCCCTCAATTTCCAATTCTTGGCCACCAAAAAAAGAGTTGCTATAAATACTTTTATACATCTTATAGCTGTACTGTAATAACAATAATAACGTGGGATAAATGAACAGCCTCAAACCTCATTCCCTTTCTCTTTTATGAAGGAGGTAACTGGCACTTGGTGTGATTTGAGGTGCTCTCAGGAGGACAGTTAAGAACCCCAAATTTGCTCCCCCATCCTCCATCATTAAAAGATCATAACTTCATATTAGCTAATGAACAGTTCTCATCCTTCTCTGTTAAAATAAAAATATTCATACAAAAGTTACTAGCTTCAAACTCCCAGACTTCTAGGGCAGAGAAGGTCATGGAAATGATCTATTTTAATGTGCTCATTGAAAAGATGAGGAAACTGAAGTCTGGGGAAGGGAATTAAGTTGATATGAATTAGTTTTATTGGTTCACTTTCCTCCTTCACAAAAAAGGAGGAGGAGAGAAAGAAGAAAAAGTGGATGCATTTTTAAAAAGAGGAGGAAGAAGAAACATTAAGGCTCCCAAACTTTCTAACTATAATATTGTCCAGGAATGGCCCTGACTGTATTTTAATGAAAATGGATTAACAAAAATAGGAAAGACTAAGAAACTAGAAGTCAAAGAGACCTAAGTTAAATAAAATGTACTGGTTCTGACACGGATTTCCTGCATGACTTTTAGCAAATCAGTTTTTACTGAGTCTTGGTGTCCTGATCTGTAAACAGTCAAACAATCACCACCACCACCACAAGAGTATCAGTTAACATTCTGAATTAACAAGATAAGGTTCTTTCATTCATCACAAAGACTGTGATGGTAGGTAGTGAGATATCCTTGCTTCACCACTGAGGCTCAGATCAATTAAGTGATTTAATTTGCCTGAGATTTCCAAGCTAGTAAATGGCAGAGTGGGGCCTTAATCTAGGTCTTCCAGGTCTCAGTGCTGCATCTCACTGAGAGGGCTTGTAGAGCTCTAGTAAACTTTCTCTGGGGCAAGACAAGAAATCTCAGGGTAGAAGTAAGAGCAGAGGGTCCCAACCCATGGGAAGAGCTAAACACGCTGGGCTTGGTAAATGTGCTGCAATGGGAGGAGGAAGGCAGCTCCAGCTGGGCCAAGAGCAACAAAAGCTCAGGAAGGCAGGCAGGAAGCCGCACAATGAGGCTCTGCACCCCACCTCCTGTCCCAGCCTTCTCTAGAGGAAGCTTAGTGGAGTTGGGAGAAGGGAGCATGGAGCGGAGATCATGTTTAAAACACAAAACAAACAAAAACACAGTGCTAACATTTAAGCTGAATTTCTACCTTAAGAAAAAAAAGTATGTATTACGTACACCAAGCCCAGAAGAAAACATAATGCTTAAAACAATTTCTTCTCTGTATGCAACAACATGATGTTTTGGTTAAAAGAATAAGACTTAGGCTAAAGAAAAAAGGAGACTGCCTGCTTTAATGCCACTGACAAGATTTTTTCAAAAAAGAGAAAATCACAGATAAGAAGCACTATGGTGGTGGTGATTGTTTCACCCTTTACAGATCAGAGCACTAAGACCCACTGAGAATTGATTTGCTAAAAGTCATGCAGGAAATCGGTGCCAGAATATTCTGATGACACTTTGAAAAACATGCACCACCAGTCTTTTAGATAGTGAATGGCTGGGATGGCTTTACACCACCCAAACAATCTGAGAGAATCTAGCTACAAACTGCAAGGTTTACCTGGATTCATAGACACAGACTGGGTATCAGATCCAATGCCACCTCCCACGTAAGGCTTCACCATCTACCGAAAAGCTGATCCTGCCCCCAAATGACCTTGTGTTGATTTTGCTTGTATTTACTTTGTCTGTACTTGTATTGTTTTCTTCTCCTTTGTATTCCCAGCATCTGGCAAAGTGCTTGGGATATGGCAGGCAATGTGGTAGGCCTAGAGTGCTGCTTTGTCATGGAGTGATCCACAAACGGAGCAAAGGTGTATGGGAAGAGTTGGAGAGAGAGACATCACCAAGGCATGGTTAAATTAAAGTCGCATGGTTTTTATTTCTACCTCATTCATGGGAATCTTAATTGACACAATTCTTTATTGATAATATTTCAGTATTTTGAGAATTTGTCATGCAATGAAGTATTAGAGTTTTTACTCTAATAAATATATCTAATAAAATATCAGAAGACATCAAGAACTTATGATTTAATGGGTGGCCAATCCTTCATCGGATTCAGAATGTGAACCCCACTGAGGTTCACAGTATTGTCTGTGGCACTTGCCATTAAAAAAAAAAAGACATTATCCTTTGTTCACCCTTGCTGATGAGCTTTTTGGAACTAAAGATAGTCAGGTCCTCCCACAGCAGATGTACAATCCATCAAGTCAAATCAAAATGCATTTTTTAGGCACCCATGTGCTAGGAAGTGCCCTAGGCAGAAAACATAAGCCAAAAAAATTTTAAAAAATAAAAAAGCTCTTATCCTTAAGAAGCCTACATTTAATAGGCAAAGACAGTAAATAAAAGGGAGCTAAGAGATAAAGGAAGGTAGGGAAAGGTACCTAAAACAAAGCCTGGTGGTGAAATCCTGATAGTCACATATTCTAAGGCCTATACTATAACTTGAAGTCTCTACAGCCTGGCAGAGCCTGCCAGGGATTGTCTTCTGCTAGCATGGCCTAAGAGAACCCAAAGTCATCTCGACTTTCTAATGAGTCACTGGAGTAGGTCTTGAGTGGAAACATATTAATAGTTCATATTTTAGACACCTTCACAGTTCACAGCGAGCTTTCCTGAACACAATAATGATAATAATGCTGATACGGTACTATCCAGGTTTGCAAAGTAAACATATAGACGTAATCTCACTTGAAGACAACCTGTAGGTCCTCAGGGCCATTTTAAAGGTAAGGGAACCAGTACTTGGAGAGGTCATGAGTTTTCCTCTCTAAGTATCAAAGTCATCCAACAGCAGTGTCATCTAACTATTCAGTGGTCTAATACACTATGCTGTCTCTAAAGCAAATGCACTTGAATGTTATTAGAATACAAATAGATATAGTACAGAATTTAATGTAACTCTAGTTTGGGACTCAGCTGCATGGAGTATTGGGAGAATGTCTAGCATCATTTAAAGTCAAGAGACCTGGCTAGGAGTCCTTGATCTAAGATGGAGAGCAAGGTGGGCCGGGTCAAAGTCAAGTTCTGAATTTCATTTTCCTCATTGTAAAATATGGATTGCAACACCAGAACCATACAATACCTCCTCACAGGGATGCTGTGACGGTCAAAGGGAAAAATGTGCTTAAAGTGTTCAAAATTTATAAATGACAAACAATTATTTGGTAGAGCGAAGGTAAGTTGGCTTTGAGATTAGCAGACCCAGGCTCTGATTCTTAGGCTGCATGACTGTGGCTAAGTCATGCTACCTCTCAGAGCATCAGTTTACTCAGATGTAATATGGGGATGGCAATAGTATTGCTTACAGTGACCCATAGGGTTGTTGGGAGGGAAACTCTAGAGAGCTATTTAAAAATATTAAAGCTTCCTCTAATGGCCTGCACTGGACATTATGTGGGATTTTCAATATTTTACCACCAAAGCTCAACTCAGTTTTTCATTCAAAACCAAAAACCATTGTCACAAGTCTGGTTAATCAATCTTTAAACTCTACTGCCAGGCCTTTGTGCCACAGATCAGGATCATGATCAGGGGTGCACATCTGAAAGATGCTTTTTTTGGCCAAGAAGTTAAGGTTTAAAAGGTTGTTGTTTTGCATTATATGGGAAGGGAGTTTGATTAAAAGTTTAACTGTTAATTTAAAAAAATTTGTTAAGTTTTATTTCTGCAGTTTGCTTTATGAATAAAAATAATTCCCTTTGTGACTGAGTATCCAATAAATACAAATTAAAAAAAAAAAGCAGTCCAGTTGATGCAGGCATATTCACTTTGAGGTTTCATTTTCTGTGGGCACAGATGTCTTGTTACTATTGATGGAATTCACCATATCAACAGAACTGTCCTGGTATTACAGAAATTCCCAAATAGAGAAGAGATGCTACAATATGCTACAAGTCACTAAAGATAAGAGAGGCAGATAATCCCTCATGCTTCCATGGCCTGGGAACTTATCTGAGACTCTATGGCAGGTTTGCCCACTGGTGAAGAGTCAAACAAACTATGGCATATGAATACAACGGGATAGTATTTGGTTGTAAAAAATTAGGGGAAGGTTTTAAAGAAACCTGGAAAGACTTGTATGAACCAATGCAAAGTGAAGTGAGCAGAACCAGGAGGACAGTTATGTAATAAGAGCAATACTGCAAAGACAAACTTTCAAATTTTCAAACTCTGAACTCAAACACCAACCATGATTCCAGAGAATCAACCATGAAGCATAATGCCCACCTCCTAACAAGGAGTGATGGCCTCAAAGAGCTGAACAAGACAATACATTTTTGATTGTGACTAGCATAGTTAGTTTGGTTTGCTTTACTATCCACCTTTGTTACAAGGATATTAGGGTTCTATTTTTCTTTTTTTTAATTAGGGGAAGAAAGAAAAAATGCTTATTAATTGAAAAAACACAAGATATAAATATATTAATCAAGGCTAGACTTGGAAAAAAAATGGACTCTTTGCCACAGGTAGACAAATGCAATCAATGGGGGGGTTTCATGATAAAGAAAGAATATGTCAAAATCTTATGAACTTGAGGCCAAATCATATGAAGTGACTATAGCAAAAGGAAAATATACTGCATATATTTTTGAAGATTTTATGATAAACCAATATACTGAAGGGCGGGTAGGTGGCACAGTTAATAGAGTGATGGGCCTAGGGTCAGGAAGATTCCTCTTCCTGAATTCAAATCTGGCATCAGACATTTTATTAATGTGTGACTGTGGGCAAGTCACTTAACTGTTTGCCTCAGTTTTCTCATCTGTAAAATGTACTAGAGAAGGAAATGACTCCAGTAAAACAAAACCCCAAATGGGATCAAGAAGAGTTGGATATGACTGAAAAATGATCTAACAACATACTTAATAATTCTACTGTGCCCAGTTAATTTGTACAACACTACAACACACATACACACATTACACACATTACACACATTATCTAAAATGGTTATGGGACATAAGAGTACTAGAAGCCAGGAGAGATAATGAAAGGCTAATATAGAAGATGGCACTTGAATTGAGCCTTGAACACAAGGGATTGTGAAAAATGAAAATAAGGAAGGAGAGCAATCCAGGCAAGTGCAAAGGTTCGGAAAAAGCAGCAAGTATGACGGGTATGAAACAGCAAGCAGGTTGGCCTCTGGCTAGATGCCAGACTGTGGGGATGGGAGTAAATGTTTAAGAAGATCAGAAAGGTAAGCAGGGACTGGCATGTAAAAAGTTTGAAACGCCAAACTGGAGTTTACATTTGACATAACTCTGAGGCAATGGGAAGCCAATGAAGTGAGGCTTGACGCAGGAAGACCAAAGAGGAGTCTCTCAGTTGTCCTGGTAAGAGGTGCTGGGAGCCTGAACAAGGGTGGTAACCTGTGTGAGGACACATGTGAGAGGTATTCAGCAACTGATTAACTATGTAAGATGAATGAGAATGAGGAATCCAGGATAACAGGTTTCAAACATGGGTGACTGAGAGAATAGGGGTACCCTTGGGGTAATGGGAAATTTGGAAAAGGGGCAGGTTTGTTTGTTTTGGGGGTTAGTGGGGAGGGAAAGCCAGATGCTAAGTTCTATTTTGCACATGGAGAGTCTGAGATGCCTCCAGAGCATGCAGTGTGAATGTCTCAAAGCCTGCTGTGGGGCTTAGGACTGAAGCTCATGAGGGAGATGAGTTGAATAAACAAATCTGGGCAGAATCTACCAAGAAAAAGTAACTCAATTCATAGGATGGAGCGGGATAACTACGAGAAAGAGTTAAAAGAAAGAATGAATATAGCAATATAAACAAAATAGTCAATCCAGACGGAATCATGTGAAATTGGGATAATCAAGCCTGATCTCAAAGAAGAGACAAGAGAAGGTATCTTCCCTCACTTTCTTTACAGAGACGGTGGGCCATGGATATAGAACCCTGTCGATAAAATCAGACCTTTTCAATATGCTGATTAGTTTCACTGATTTTTCTTCCTTTCTCTTTTTAAATTCTTTCTTATAAGGGATGTCTATGGTGGGGTGGAGGAGAGATACAGTGGGAAATGTAGGTGATGTAGAAACATAATATACCAATTATTTTTGGAGGAAAAAAACTAGATGAATGGGTGATCTAGAGCAGGGCTTCTTAAACTTTTTACACTCAAGACCCCTTTTCGCTGGAGAAATTTCTACGAGACCCTGGATATATGGGTATATAAAACAGGTATACAAATCAAACATTTACTGATAATAAATCATAAGACATTTATTTTAAAACAGTTCTTGGTATACATATTTTACCATTATTAAAGATGAAAGCAAATTTGCTTAATAATGAATGATTTGCTTGTTTACTTTTACATAAAGAATCAAATCTTGGTAGAATATTTGATATTGCAACATGCAGCACTTCAACATTTTTCAGAGTTGATCAATATTTTGATTTTATAATTGTCAATGCTAAGAATACCATTTTGCATAAATACATAATACAAAATGACAGAAGTATGTTTAGGGCCATTTCAGAAACTGCTGGAAATTCTACCCTCATTCCAAGCCAAAATTCATTTAATGATTTGGTATATATAGTAAAAATACTGCAATTCAAAACATATGATAGTCTGGATTCTGAGCCGAGAGGTGCTTCTGGAAGTTTTGTGGCGCCGACTTGTGTGACAGTACGTGCAATGCAAAATGCGCATGATGTGTGTTCAGAATCAAGGCCGCGATGAAGCTGTGCAATGAAACACGGACAAGCACTGCCCAAAACACCTCGGATTCATGACACGTTTGATTTTGAATTAATTTTTGATCACTGCACGTTGAGAAACCTTTTACTGTTGCCAAATTTTTTGTGACCCCTCCCCCCCACATTCAGTTACTCTACCCACCTAGAAAGTTATTTATTGATAGTTTTATATCAACTCAGAAGGTCTCTAATGAAGTAGGCTGGGGTCTGTTCTAGGCCCTCTGCTATGTCACCAATTAAAGGCATACATGCTTACCAAATGTGCAGATGACACAAGGTGCCCTCCCTTCCTTACCTGTGCTTCTTAGAATCTCTAGTTTTCAAAGTTCAGATCAAGTCCCATTTCCTCCATACCCTCCAGCTGCCTCCCTCCCTTAGAGGTTAACTTATATTTACTTTCTAACAGTTTGTAATTAGCTGTGTGTGTGCATTATTTATCCTCAACAGAATGCAAGCTCTTAGAGGGGAAAGACAATTAAATCTTGGTTTCTGCATGCCCAAAGCTGATTGCGGTGCTCCATAGCAAAGGCCGAGCGGATCAGAATTGGCAACAACTTCATTGTGCCCTGTAGCAACGATCATTGATCTATACTGCCAGGTTTCAAGTTGTTGATACATTTTGTTTTGACTCTTGTTGAAAAAGTCATTTGTCTATAGGAATAAGAACCAAAGGAAGGCGGTATAGGCAAAAATAAAAACAAAGCAAACTTACAAACAAAATCAATGGGGGGGGGGGGGGAAGCCAGATCCTAAAACAATTAAACAAAATAATAAAGAGAGTGTAAACAAACAAGGCAACTAAACCTGTTATTCACTGACTGATAAAAAGAAGCTGCATTAACAGCCTATCATCAACGTTGTCTACTGAGTTAACCATGAAGATTTTTAATTTTTAATTTTTTGCAATTTGATATGTTTTCTCTAACACCACTGTGATGTGGCTGCACTTATATTAGGGACTAGATACTTTCACATCAACCCTGAAGCTTGCCTTTTCTACTTCTAATCAACATTCTCACATCTGAAGTCTCCGTTAATGGCTGTTATCCACCCTTGTTTGTACCTTCTTTCTGCAGCCTCAGTTCAAGTTGAGACAGCTAGTGCTTGCCTTTGATAAGGTCTGCGGGAGAGACAAACAGGACTCCCAGAGTCACCCTCTTAGGTGTTTCAGGTGGAAACTGGTCTAGGAGTGCTTTGGAAACCAATCTTTCTGTCATTTAAAAGCAACACCCATGACTGATTAAAATAAAGCACTGAGAACAGAGCCAGGAGAACACTGTACACAGTAACAGCCACAATGTGCGATAACTAACTTTGATACTTACCTCATCTTAGCAATGAAAGAATCCAAGACAAATCCAAAGGATTCATGATAGAAAATGCTATCAACATCCAGGAAAAGAGCTATGGAGTCTGAATGCAGATTGAAGCATATTATCTGCTCTCTCTCTTCTTTGACTTGTTTCTGCTTTCTTGTGGTTTCTCTCACTGGTTCTATTTCTTCTTTACAAAATTACTAATGTGAAAATAGGTTTAATATGAATGTGTAAACAGAACCTATATCAAATTACATGCCATCTTAGGGTAGGAGGAGGGGAGAGATGGTGAGAAAATTTGGAAGTCAAAATCTTATGGAAGTGAATGTTGAAAAATAAAAATAAAAATAAAGCCCTGAGAGGCTCTTCCCACCCACTCTGCTGAGATAGTGTGAAGAGATAATAGTGCTTCTCATACAAAGATCTAATTTGAAAACTGTCCATAAGAGGAAGCAACTTCATCAGCTACTCAAGAAAAAAGGTCAGACACTTCCTCCAGTATCTTTAAGCTTGTGTTTGTCCTTTGTTGCAGAAGAAGACCACGCCATCAGAGAAATGATGACATCACTTGCACTTGACTTTGTTTTGAGTGAGAGAGGGCTGTGTAGGTCACCAACCTCACTTCTCCTCCAGAGCCATCTGAATCCAGATATTCCTCAGGATGACTGGAGATGGCCCAGGGTGCACTGGGAGACCGTGGGTCCTTTAGGCCAAGGTCTCTGCAGGTGCTCACTTAGGGCGAGGCAACGCCCATTCATTAATAGCCAGAGGAAAGCTACAGTTTCATGATTCTACAAGGTATTCTGTATAATAATTGTCATTTACACTATATTTAAAAAGAACTTGACACGTACTGTCTCCTTTTAGTCTCCCAACGATATGAAGTAAGAACCACAAGTATTATTCTCACTTTACAGATGAAAAAACTGAGGCTCAGAAACTGGACAATCAGCCCAGACCAGTCACAGGAAGCTAGTGCAGGTTTTTCTGTCTCCAAAGAAAGTTCTGGGCGCTTTACACTGCATGGTCTCTGAGGGCGGAAGCTGCCACTCCTCATACTTCACCTGAGCTGAGCTCACTAAAACTTCAAGTAGGGAAGGAAGGAAGGTTAGGAAGTCATACCTCAGCTGGCCCCCAACCAATCTTCGGGGCCTTAAAGGACCCAGAAGCAATTCCTCCCCACAAAAGGTGAGCCAGGCCTACCCTGTAACCAATCTGTGGCAATGGGACACAATTCGCAATTCAACAATTCAGTTTCATTGCAGATTAATCCCATTATAATCAAAATCTTCACATAACATTATGTAGAGAATGAATGAGCTTGAAGCTTCAGCTTCATTTACATTTTCAACTACCATTCTATACAATATTTCTGCCCAACAGAAGACACTGTTGAAAATTCCTCTGACCTCAATTGAGGCAGTTACAAAGAGACAGAACTAAGCTGCTTAGAATTTAAGAAGAAAAGCCAGAGTTGGCAGAGATCTCAAGCTGAGGAAACTGGGGCCCAGGAAAATCAAATGACTTGTTTGCCCAAGGTCACACTACATGCAGCTAAGAGAGCCACAGAGGTTGCATTCAAATCTTGCTCTGCCACATCAAGACTGAACTTCTGGAGGCGATGGCTCCTAATGCAGCTCAATATACACAGTCTGTAGGCATTAAATGAATTCATGAAGAATGCTTAATATAAAATCACCTGGTAAGTCCATTCCTAAATCCCATATTTGAGAAGAATTAGAGACTGCTCAGCTTCATGTCATACACACCACTTTTGTCAAGAAGCCACTTAAATCCAATTGCTACCACCACTGGAGCCTTTAATACATTGATTCAAGTCGATGGGCATTTGCCCCAAGGAGCCCAGAAACCAGGTCAGCTAATGAGACTTGTGGCTGACATTGCTACCTTCCCTGGTGGGGGCGGGGGGGGAGACTGACTCACTTGTGCCTTTCAGCACACTCAATTCACATACATATTTTAAAGTGATTATGAGACAATATCTAGGTCTGAAGAAATGGTGAGGTCCTGCAAAGGCCTCGAAGTCAACTCAATTCAACAAGCATTTGAGAGCCCAGTCAACGAAGGGCAAGGTAGCAGATCCAGGATCACAAAAGATGTAAACAATCTCTGGACTCTAGGAGCCTAGACCTGACTGAAACATGACCCCCCTCTCTGTTTACCTTCAAAACTTTAAGCTTCAATGGCCAAGTTCGAGCTTACCTACTGTGCTGCTCTTTTTTCATGACTAATGTTCATGAAGAAAGCATTCCAAATACAGCTAAATCAACTTCAGATGATGTTGAGGCCTGCAAACTTCTACAGAATACTTAGTCAATAAATCTTTCCGGCAGTTTATACTCCAAAACATTAGATTTTCATAAAACGTAACTATTTCTCACCTGAGGCAACAAAAAAAATTACATGCCTAAAATATTAACCACATTAATCTTCTTATTAGGCAAGTTATTTTCTCAAATTTAGATGCTCATTGAAGCAACTAGCAGCTGGAAATGTAAATACTCATTTTCAAGTATCTCCTTTTACACTCTTGCCAGAGTTTAGTGGACTCAAGCTCAGAATGAGACGGACATTCACAGCCAATGTCACCGGGGTTTTATTGTTCGTCAATTTGGTGTGGCTAGGAGGATCTAGTGCTAGAGTTCTCCCTAAAGAAAAAGAGGAAATTAAGAAGGGCACTGAAGTGTATTTTAAAAGCACAGAAGACAACAGAAGGCCAGAGGGAATCATAGATAAGCAGAGCAGCTTTAAAAATCACATTTAATCTATATTTCTAGAATAAAGATATTATGCATGTACATGTATCAGATATTTGCAGTTTCACATATATGCACGTTATTTTAGTTTCCCTTAATTCAAATGAGATAACATGAAATGTTTTGTAAATCTTAAAGTGTCATGTAAATGTTAGCTGTGATTATTATTAATAATAATTAGATCCAAAAAACTTTTTTAAAACAGCTACAGGATATGTAATGCAAGGTGATACAGGTTCTAGGAGAACTAAGACATTTATGACATAACTGTCATCTACCAGAAGCAGTGATTCTCATATAGATCTTGGAACAATTAGCATCCTACCTCTCAGCAGTTCCAGTTTCTCACACTAAATCTGAATTTGCAAACTTGAGCAGAGCCCACTGCAGATGAACCAGTTGGTAAGTACCCAGGGAAAGCACCACCAGGTATCTCAAAATCACCAATCTCTTGTTTTTATATGATGAAGCAACTGTGCCAGCAGTTCTCTGGGTGTATGGTAATTAGAGGGTGGAACAGTAAAAGGAGGCATGCTTGAAACTGTTAGTAACCTCATTTGCTCACAAATCATTTGTTCACAACACCTCAGCTGTTTTTGCTTTCCTGATACTTATTCTCTTCTAACATAAACCTGCGTTTAGCTGACCTTTCAAAGGAGTTAGACGATAGAATGGGGCCTTATGGATGCAATCCTCATTTTCTGAAAAATAAGGAAAAAGGTGGTTTCCTTCTTGATCTTTTTGTTTGCTAGAAAATGGAGTCTAGGATGTGAGCTGCTGCTTGAATGATCATAGGCCCTAAGAAAACCCCTCATATTCTGAGTCATGTAGCTGCAGGTGACAAGAAGGAAGACTTGGCGCCTTTGGAGGAAGGAGGTAAAAGATAACTAAACCAAATTACAGTTTGGAGTTCTCTTCTCTAATACTTCCCTTTTAAACCTTGATGTTTCATTTTCTAGTTTATCATAGTGTCTTGATTATTTCTTTACAAAATCATAGGCTACCAGAGCTGCAGGGGATCTCAGAGATCATCTAGTCCAACAGTCTCTCGTGTTACAGAGGAGGAAACTGAGGCTCACAGAAAGGAAATGCTGAAAGTCAGATGATAGCTCAGTGGAGAATGAATCACCTACGTACAGAACAGTATGTTATACTTCCTACTCTAACACCTAACCTTTATTGGCTAACAAAAGTTTAGCAGCTCAAGTTAGCTGCTCCAACATAAATTTCTAGGAGGTGAACTTGTTTTTAGCAGATATATACTACTAATATATAATGCTTGGCACTTTTTCATCTTCAAAGAATTTTGAAAGTAGTAACTAACAAAAATACATTAGGAGATATTATATTTGGGGATGGAGAAATAAAAAGAGAGTTAGGAATCTGCCCAAGGACAAAGATGGTGTCCACTTGCAACCAATTAATAGCTAATTCTGTCTGGTAGGGCATAGATAAAGCAATTTTTTTCTCATAGCTATAAGTTGTAATCTTTTCCTGAATCAGATTACAAGGACATAGGGAGTATTACAAAATACAAAACAGTATTTAAGGCACGAGGTTGTGCAGTCATCCTCAAATTGTGGTCCACTGTGACCTGGGGGTCCCCAAGACCATGAGACTACATTTTCTTCATATATTCCAACCAAAATATTATAATGTAACAGACTAAAAAAAAAGTGGGAATTAAAATCTAGCTGATTTCAACAAAGGCAAATATGTATTTATGTCAACATAATGAATTTATTATTATTTTCAATGATTTAATAAATATTTTTAAATTTTATCTGTTTAAATCTCCGTGACAAATATTGATAGATACAGCCCACTTACACAAAACCTCGGGGGGTGGCAGTTCCTGGATAATATTTAAGAATGCAAAGGGATTGTGGGACTGAACAGTTTGAGATTTGCTTGTATAGGATGGGATGCTACACTTGGAGTCAATTAAAGTGGGGTTCAAATCCAGTTTCAAAGCTCTTACTAGTTTGGGGATTTGGGCAAATCATTTAACTACCCTTTAGACTTTGGTTGCCTCATTTATAAAATTACCTTTACAACCACTTCTAACTCTAAAAACATGATTCTATGAATTGGTGAGGTTCATCAATCAATAAGCCCAAGCACATACGATATTCCTAGTATTGAACACTGGGGCTAAAAAAGTGAGGCAGTTCCTGCCCTCAAGGGTTATACAACATGTGGGGAGAAGGAGCTTAGGTCTAAGGCTGTCACTGGGATGGGTAGGTGGAGTCATGTGACAATTGACTTGCCCACCACTACCATATACCTGGTAATACAGAAGTAGTGAAGGATATGAACATAAGCTCTCAAAACTGGTGGAAAGCTAACAAAAGAACCATTTAATGAAATATAGGAGAAAGAGTAAATAAAGCAGAACCAAAGTAACAAAACATACAATTTCTATGTAAGTGAAGAAAACTTTAAAGGAACAAGAAACCCCAAATCAAAATAATATTTTTTTCCCATTCTCAAGCCTCAGCATTTCCCCGCCTCTCCCACCCTTCCACCTCATAACAACTTTTGTTTGACTTTGGGTAAGTCCCTTCTCCTCCCAAAGTATATATAACATTACATTTTAAAATTGTTACTGTGCACTCCCCGGGATGCTTCTGTAGCGGCCCCCGCTTCCATCTGACATTGATATCACTGCCTGAGAGGGCCCAGCACAGTCAATACCTCACAAATTATGGAAGTGAATTTAAAGCCGTGAAGTGGCTGAGGGAAAGGTAATAGGGAATAAAGTCTGTACCTTTTTATTGGGTTAAATGCCAGTCACTGAAAAAGCAACAAGTTGCCTGCTTTCACCCATGAATCCTGCCAGTAACCACTTAGTTTCATCTTTATTCAAACATTGGAATGTCCAAAGATTGGGCAGCACCCACTATGTTCAGGTTTTCACTATGTAACTCTGTGTCGTGTGGATAGAAGCGTACACACTGTCAAAACTGTGGCCAAACCATACAAGGAAGCACCATGCTCCATTCTGGGAAGCTAAAATGCTAGGGGATGTCCAAGGCAGGGCAAGGATGCTGAAGGGGACATTTAAAATACAACCGTGCATATACTTGCACACATACTAACGTGGACATCGAGCGTATGTCATAGAAAGAACCTTAGAGATGGATTGTCTAGTCCAGTCCCACCTGTTACACAAGAGAGAACCATGGCCCAGAGAGACTTGCCCAGCATCAGAGTCATGTGTGTGGGGCCATAGACAAAAAAATCAAGTTCCCAAGGACAGTGATTTTTCCACTATATTACATGCTTCTTCACAATATTAGCCTGAAGGAAAATACCGAACAACTTGGGGAACAAGGAGAGGACATAGCCCTTCAAACACTGGAAGACAGTGGCTATCACAGAAGAGGGTACCAAAGGGCTGAGTCAGGACCAAAGAGTGGAGGATGGCTGGGAGGTAGAGTCAGACTTGATAGAAGGAGAATTTGTTAATTATTAGAACTACTGAAAAGCAGACTGGCCCAGCAGAGGGGTAAGCTCTCTACTGCTGTGAACTCCACCCTAACAGTGATGACTTACTGAGATGCTTCAAGGAGAGGGGAGACTGGATGATCTTTAAGGTCCTTACCTATCCCAATATTTGACAGTTCTTATTATAATTAGATTACAGATTCATTTGGACAGAAATGAATCTTCCTACTGTGCACAACATTTTTATGATGTCAGAGTTAAAAAAATGGAGATGAACTTATAGTACTCGTAAGAAAAGCACACAACACTATTGTACTCATTCACCTTTGCCTTTTATAAGAGTCTTACAATTTGATTTGGGGTGGAAGGAAAAACTAACAAAAATACAGAAGTAAAGCAACCACCGGTCAATAGGTAGGTAGCACAAGTCAATGTTTTGGTAGAATAGCAAATCACCTTGAAAGCAGTCCGTTGAATTAATCACCTTGAATCAGAAAGCAATCCCCCATCCCCCAACTGTTTGAGGTAAAGAAACAGCTAGAGAGGAATAGGGAGGGAGCTCTTTCTTCCTACTAGTACAACCAGGTCATAACTTGAGTTATCTGGAAATACAGTTTTCTACAGAAGCCTGGGTTGAAAGGAAACACTCCCAAATCAGACAATTTGATGGAGATATATTTTGGGACCAAAATTCTACATGAAGGTTTTTTAAAATTATACACGATGAAGGATATGAGTATTCATTCACTAGTGGAAAGTTACCAAAAAACGTTGAGGTCCAAAACCTTTCCAAATTTTATTTTGCAAGGAGAATATCAGATCAATAACTACCATCCTGTGACTAGTGTCATTGTAGTGACAGGAGCAGGGTGGGGATTGTATCCCAGTGCTCTAGCTGAACCGGAAATCCTTTCTGGATGGTCAAAGGAACTCACAAGAAGATTCTGAGATGCTCTTTCCTGCTGGATTCTAGATGAGATAGGAAAACTATGCCTATTTCCTCTTCCTCAGAGAACTCCTATTGTAGGTTTTCCCCATGATTCAGAAAATAGCTATGCACTGTGGTCATTTTGGAGGTGGGGATTCTTCTCAACACCTATTACTAATCTGATGCAGGATTTGAATTCAGCTCCTCTATCTATCCATTCTATTCTGCTGCCTCACATTTTTCCATTTGTTACCTATTCCCCCTCTCAGTTCATTTGAATGCATCCAGAAAGTGCAGGCTTAAAGAAAGACGTGGGGAATGGTGGTTGAGATCTACCCTGTCCTCCTTGTGCAATTTCCAGTATCATGAGGAAAACAGAATGCACAAAAACCAGTGGTAGAGGGAAGAGAAGACATGGTGTATGAAAGCCTCTCCCTAGTCCTCTGGTAATGCCTGCATTCTTGGATGTAAGGCCAGGAGAACAAACACAAACTTTGGTAATTCCCCTATAGAAAATTTTTCAGTATGGATTATCAAAAGTACTGATATGAGGAATACTTGTTCACAGAAGCTAATAAGGAATTGAGAGAGCTCCTGGAGAAGTACTATGGCATTGTGAAAAAAACAAAATATGTGGAGACAGAATTGATTCCAAGCCTGGATTTGTTTACGGCCTGTGTAACCTTGGGCAATCAGATGCCTTCTCAGAACCTCAATTTTCTTCGCTGTCAAATGAGGGGGCCGACTTAAGAGTGATTTTCCCTAAGGTACCTTTCAATTCTAAATTCCAGGAGCCTAAAAGGAGGAAATGAAGGCTCAGACAACTTAAGAGGTTTGCTTCAATTTGGAAAGAAGTTGGAAAAGCTGAGGAAAGAAGAGGGTAGAAAGAATGAAAGGAAAAAGCAAAAGGATGGAAAAAATATGGGCCAGTAGGGAAGAAAAGATAGTGTGGACTGACTGGGCAGAGCTTATAAAAATTCTTTGGTCTTGTGACTAATTTTAGGACATGTATTAATTAGCATACCTGCTTTGATATGGTACATAATAAAGGACTCTCTATGTACAGAGAGTTTTTATGTTGTTGAACAGGAAGTGCAAAGAATTACTCACTCTGGATTTATCTCTGCAAATCTGTAGGCAGAGCTGGTAGAGATCTATTTCACTTACAGGGTAACTCTTTAATATGAATTAACATAGGCAATTTTTGTTTAAGGGTGTGGTTTAATTCTGGACTCAGCATCTGTTGTAAAGCTGTAGGCGTTCGAGATTCATCATTTTAGGGTGACCATTCTTTATACTGCTTGGCTGCTCTGACAGAACTTTTAGAGGTGTTTCACGTTAAATTGTACACGCTACTAATCTCCAAGAAGGGAAGAGTCGATGCACCTTTGAGAACAGCACCGGTATCCTAGAATTGTCATGTAAAGCTTTTTCATTGTTATTCAACTTCTCATTTATTTGTGTTATCTACTGCCAAGCCAGCGGCAACCTATTTTCTCATGCTTCTCTCCTACTGCTCCTTTCCAGCTGCACTAAGCTGTAGACAGGGGCATCACTTGCTTTTTGTGGCATCTACTTGGACCAGTATTGCATTTCCAACATTCTTTTTCATGGAATGCTCTCCCTCCACCTCTGCCTGTCTAATCCATCCTTCAGGACCTTCAGCCCTGCATGAAGGCTATCTCCTCTACGGAGTGCTTCCTTGACACCCCGAGTCAAAATAATCCTTTCCATTTGGGACCTCACCTAGTTCTCACGGGTCACCTCTTATGCACATATGTGACCTTCCATTATAGTTACTTGTACAGGTATTGTATTTCCCTGCTAGATTTTGTGATGCATATGCGCAGGAATCTTAAAATTTTCCTATCTTGCCCAGAGGATGATTCAGTGTTTTGTATGTGGTAAGAGGAAATAAATGATTGTAGAAGTAGAAAGAGCAAAAGTTCTATATCAGAAATTAGGAGAGCTGAGCACTATAGGTGAACTTGAACAAAAAACCTAAACATAATTTCCTCATTTGTAAAATGAGAGGAAGAGAGCAGATAAATGGTCCTCATTATTCCTATGCAATCCCCAGGAAGCAGGGGCTATAAGCAAGTGATGAAGCAATCTCTGTGTGTCACTGCATTTTGAGTATTACAATTTCAGCTCTCTTATGGAGGATGTCTGTGAATTTTTTTTTTATTTTCAAAAAGGGTTTCCCATACAGAAAAAGTTGGGAATCACTGAATTAGATGATATTTAAGACCCCTAAATGCTCTATCTAGCACCCTGTGCTTTATCACTGCATGTTCTAAAGTTCCTTCTAACTATGACATCTAACTTCTGTGTGCTACACTAGGTTACTTTTCATCTCTAATATCTATTAGAAAACTAATGAAAACTCCTAATTTATTTGCCATATCTGCCCTCTGGAAGAGTCACTGAGATCATATCTACTACCACACTCACTGCCTTCTTCAGTGTGGAAGAAGAACTGCGCTCCACACAAGTGAGAAACGTGATTTACATACCCACCGAAACTTTCAAGGCAGAGTCTTAGGCTACCTGAAATTCAGTATTCCCTTCAAATATAAGCTCTAAACTGTACCTTCAAACAATATATCCATGATATTCTTTCCCTTAAAAACCAAACAGTAAAATTGTCAATCACATTTGACAGAAAGAAAAGTATCAGAATAGGAAAATTAACTTTGTTATATAAAATTCCTTTTCACAGACTCTGAAAGGCCTTCAGCAGCATAGGCCACATTAGACACCAAAAAGATCCCCCTGCAACATATACACCAGGAAGTGGTGATGAGACTTAGGATTCAAGGGGAAGGACACAAGACATCCCAAGGCTGATTTTGTTTCTAGGTAGCTAGCTAGTAAAAGTTGTAAGTAACACTCAATAGCTAATACTGCTCTCATCATCTTCATTTTTCTCTGGCTTAGGGTATCTAATGACCTTTCCTTTCACTTCATTCATATCCATCTTTATCCTTCTTATTTATTTCTAGGTAACTCTTGATTCACTGGTTTGTGTACTCATTCACAGGCCCACTACCTTCCACCTATACAGAAAGAGCACCAAACTTTCCAAAATTCTTTCACTTTTAAATTAACAAATGATATAAAAAGACCTAAGTCCCTGGTATTATATGGGTTTTTTTCATAGTTTTTACCAAACTCAACTGAAAAACTTGGTTGTTTAGCCTGCTGTTTCTACAGCACAAATCACTTCACTAGCCCCAAAGTGAGTTATTAGGTTAGTATAGACCCAGCCCTGGTGATTGAAACAGAATGAGTCAAGTCCTGACTTCAGTTCTAAAAACTGTTTCTGACTCACAGGGGGATCTCTGTGCACCAGTTTCCGCAAAACAAGAAAAGCATTCCTGTGAAAACTTTGGAAGCGTTCAGATGAAAGCACTGCCTTTGGAAACCCTAATACTAAAAAACTGAATGACAACTGGGAGAATTATCAAAGACACCCCCACACTCTCTCTCTTTCTCTACTTTAAATTGTCAATGTCTTGACAGAAAGCCATCCAGGACTGAACAGTCTGTTTTTCTACCACTTTTAAAATCCCAGAGAAGATTATTTATATATAAAAAAAAAATATCAAAACCCAACAACCAGGAAGAGATGATTTATTGGCATTTCTTCACCTTGCTTATTTTTTAGTAATCCTTAAACAAACCATTCAATAAAAACCAATTCCTCCAGTTAAGCCATTCCTCTCCATTCAGCCACTGGGGTTTAAAAAATAGCCCCGAAGTCTAAGGAAATAGCTTTGAGCTAAGGAAGGCATCAGATTTCATTTGTGAGATTTGAACCTAGAGCAACAGTCACCGAATGTCAGAGTGGTCAAGGTTTCACAGAGGGGAAGAGTGTTTCAAATCTAGAACACTGAGTTTGAAAATGGAAAAAATGGTGAAGACAGAAAACAAAGGGGAAAAGGCTTGCCATATTAAAAATATATATATATTACATACTTTACCTGACTCCAAAAGTTTAGCCTTGTCTTAAAAGTGCCCCATCCCTTTTTATAGAGATCATAGCCTATCAGCTGTTTCAATGCCACACCTATCTTCTAAGTATTCTACTCCTGTCAAATACTTGGGTTCTCCTTGTGTTGTCTACTGCACTCTCAAGTAATGGTCCCATTACCTGTCTGGCCCAATGGACCCGTCAGCCAGCAAGATAACATGAAAACTCCTACCGAGAAAATGATGAATGGCAAAGAAAGCAAACAGAAGAGAAACAGCTTCTCAATTTTCATTCATTCTTAAGAAAATTACTAATATCTCGAGAGAAATGTCAAACTCTCACATTCCCCCTAGATCATCCTTGGAGTCACCTGCAAATCTGCTTTGCTCTCAGTCAGGATTGTTTCCATTTCTTTTGTCTTTCATTACTCACCAACTGCAGCTGGATTTACCGGTCCAGAGACGACAGCTTGCCCCATGGTTAGATTTAGTCTGATGGTGCTCTCAACAGCAAACTATCCTGGCAGAAACAAACGCCTTTCACAATGCCAGAAGGAGATGGGTAGCCCATGCGGCCAGGTTACTGCCTCATCTCAGGAAAGGACATAATGTCAGTTGATTTACAGGAGTTTTCACTCTTCCTCTCCTCAGCTGGGACACTTGTAGAGCTCACAAATATGCCTTCATGCCAGCTCTGCTCACACAGGAATGCCTGTCATTCCACTGTGTGCAGGGTAGAGCTGAAATTCAGGAAGGGGAGGAGACTGCCTGCCAATGACATCGTAGCTGCTGAGCTGTATAACCCGAATTATCATCACCCCCACCCCCTTTTATTATATTAGACTTGGCTGCAACTCACAAGGCTCAGACCTGGGAGTGTAAAGCGGAGTAGTTTGTAAGATGTTTCACTGAAGGATGAGACAATACAAACACCAGAGTAATGAAGAGCAGGTGATTAATTAGAGCAGACGCTCATCTAAGTGACAGTTTGGGAAGATACAAGAGAGCTAAGATCATAGGCTTGCGTACTCTTGGATACCAAAACACTCTGAAAAACGAAGGCTCATTCTTGAGCAAAGACAAGTCCTTATCCACACAATAACATACTCAAATTCGAATGCAATTAACAGAATTAAGAAAGGTTTCTAACATACAGAATAGAAAACAAAACTTTTTTCTTAAACATTCCATTTGTGGCAAAGTACATACAGCACTGGGCCTGGAGTCAGGAAGAGCTGCATTCTAATCTGGCTTCAGACACTTACTAGCCGTATGACCCTGGGCAAGTCACTTCAGCTTTGTCAGCCTCAGTTTCCTCATGTGTAAAATGGAGTTAAAAACAGCATCTACCTTGCCAGGTCATCCAATGAGATAATAGCAAAGCGCTAAGCACAGTGCCTGGCCCATAGTAACTGATATCGAAATTGATATTTAATGCATGCACTAAAAACAAATCAGAAGTTAAAACTGAACAAAAACCTGTAAATAGGAATTATCTCATGTACTAGGAACACCAGAGCACCAGCTCACTGGATACAATTATGGTTAATAGGTCCATCTTTAGAAGAAATGTTTCTTAAAATATATAGTTCCCTGATAAATTGGCAAACGCTATTTAACTGCTGTACGCTTTGCATCACAACTATGAAGACAAATATAATAATATTCCATATCATATTTAAGTCTTGAAGTGTCAAACCAAAAGCTTTGGGACCATATTATTTTGGACTGGATACTTCATTTTACATGAATATGTAAATGAATGGCTACGACACCGGGAAGTTTAACTAGGATAGTATTCTACATCTGAACTTGAGACAATCTAAAGATGTCAGAAGAAAGGTCAAGCATGAAAACATCCTGTGGTCCAATGAGGGAAGGGAATAAGCATTTACACAGCACCTATGTGCCCAGCACTGTGCTCAGTGCTTTACAAATATCATCTCATTTGATCCTCACAACCAGCCTGGGAAGTAGGTGCTGTTATTATCAACATTAACAATTGAGGAAACTAAGGCAAACAGGCGTTAGGAGACTGGCCTAGGGTAAGATAGTGAGTACATATCTGAGGCCAGATTTGAACTCAGGTCTTCCTGAATCCAGGACCAGCAGTTCAGTGATGAAAACAACAAAATCTAAAATATCCCCAAGAATTCTATCTCTCCTTCCTTCAAGAAAAGATAACTTGCAAATACTAAATGTTATGCTCCAGTAACCTGTAGTTTAAATCAGTATTTCTGAACAGAAGCTCTGAAGAGATTTCTATTAGCCATGGCAACATGTGTTATCTATTTGGGGAACAAGATTTGGATCAATATGAATGGGTATGTGAAAAGAAAAAATAGAAGCTTCTATTTCTCATATAACAACAGTTTACAAAGTACTTTGCTCAAAGCCACTTTATGAGGCAAATAATTAAGTATTATACACATTTTACATGATAAGGAAACCAAGGCATAGAGTCACTTAACCAAGACTCAAACCCACATTTTCTAACTCCAAGGGAATCTGGCAATCTTTCCCTGAACTGGCATTTCAAAATCTTGCGTCTTGGTAAGATGTGCTGCAGCTTTTACTCTACTTACAGAGCCTTCCTGCTACTCCCCATGAGGCACTGAACAAGACTTCCTTCAGGAGAGTTTACAAATGGGAATGTCCCATTTCAACCCCACAGGAAAGGAGACAACTCTTGGGTATTATTATGGTCTAACCCATAAGAAAAACACATATACTAACATGAGATATTATATGTGCTAATATTAAAGAGAACATCAGTGAGCAGGAGAGTAAATGTGTTACTCCCCTCCAACACCCCCAAGTGAGGTACTTCATTTTTCAATATCCCAGAAATGGTGTACAATTTTGGGAAACTCAGTATTACCGGAGATGCTTAGCCTGGAGAAGCCTCAGGAAATGTGTGTTTAAGTACTTACATGGCTGTCCTGTGGAACAAAGATTAGTCCTGTTCTGCTTGGCCCTAAAGTACAGAAGCAGCAGGGATGCTGCAAAGAAGCAGATCTAGATTTCCCACTCAATATTGGGAAAAGTTTCCTCAGCATTTACAAATGTCCAAAGTGGAAGTAGCTGCTTTCCAGGGTAACGGGTTTCTCTTCAAAAGAAAGACATGCCAAGTAAGGAGCCACTGGTCTTGAGGAATGATTAGAACAACAGATGGTCCCTTCCTAGATCTCCTAATCTGAAATTCTGTAATTGTATACAGAGAATTTGGCAGAAAAGGTATTTGGGGCAAGAAGCCAAATCAGAAGCTGGATGCTCTTTAAATAAACTAGCAATATTTTTCTCTTATTATTCTCATAAGATAAGACAAGGGGAAAACTGAACCTTGTTCAATTGATGAGGAATCTAAACGGCAGCTAGGTGGTGCCATAATGCACAGAGCACTGGAAGGAAGACTCATCTTTCTGAATTCAAACCCTGCCTCAGACACTAGATGTGTCCCTGGGCAGGTCTCTTAACCCTATTTGCCTCAGTCTCCTCATCTGTAAAATGAGCTGGAGAAGGAAATGGCAAACCACTACAGTGTCTCTGCCAAAAAAACCCCAAGCGAGGTCATGAAGGGTCAGACACAATGAAACTACTTAACAACAGAACTTCCAAAGAGAAAAGATAAATTACAAAAGTATTACTATTGAAAACCAACAGTTCAAGGGGTTTCTGATGAGAAATCCGGAGAAATTTATTTAGAAGAATCTATGGCTGAAATGACTTGATTTTTTATAGATGGCAACACAGAATCCAGTTTGAACCAGGTTCTTCAAAAGTAGGCCTTCCCTTAATAAACTCCAGTGGCTCCCTATTACCTCTCAGATCAAATACAATCACCAAGAGGCACTTAAGTGAGAAATTCTTGGGAAACCACTTGTAGGAAATATACAATAATAGATGAACCAACTCTAACCTTCTTTTGACAGATCTGGAAACAGGCTTACAGTAAGTCAGTCATTTGCCACATTTGTCACACAGCAAGTGGTCCTTGTTTTCTAATTTATTTGTTTTTTGGTCCAGGGCTTTTTCCATTGCACTACTCACAGAAAGTTCTAGTCATGGCAGGGAAAGAGGATCTATCACTTATCAACCAGCAGGTCGACACTAATGGGGCACAATAACAATGACTAACGTTCACACAGCCTACTGTATGCTAGGCACCTCTTATTTCATTTGAATCTCACAAACAAACCTGAGAGGTAAGGCCTATTATTATCCTCATTTTTCAGATGAGAAAACTGAGGCTGAAAGAGGTTAAATGATTTGTACAGGATCACATAGCTAGGCAGTATCTGAGGCTGAACTGAACCTGCAACATGTGACTCCAGGGTCAGTGCTCTGCGCACTAGGGCTCCACCTCGCTGCCTATATCATAACACCCTTTCTATACTGGCAGCTCCATTTCAGGATATCTTAGTAGCAGTTTCTTAGGCTTCACTCCTTTAGACAAAGAGATCCCAACGTACTTTCACTGGTGATATTCTAGGTTAAGTTTCCTTAGGACGGTGGCTTAATGCACACATGTGCTGGTAACTTAAAGCTATGCTTCCTACGAGCCAAAGGCTTCTTTTTTACTTCTTATTGAGTTAATAACTTGACACAGATCACATTTGTTCCAATGGTGTTAAAATCTTTTATACAGTAACACAGATCTTACAGAGGCATTTATTTTTCTAAAGTCTCCACTATACCAATATTTGATAGCCAACTCTCTCACCCACATGCCAATATTCTTGTCTGTGATTCCTCCTGGACATTCATCTATTTCCCTTCTGTCAATTTATAAAACTGCTGCAATGACCCTTTTTTGTTTTTCTTTGGCAACCTATCTATAGCCGATTCTCTGTTCTCCAAGCTCCAGTCCCACCCACCCCCCCCCGCCCCAAAGTGAAAAAGGGAAAAATCAAAACTCATACCAGATACAGTCAAAGAAAACAAATTTCTACATTAGCCAAGTCAAAAAAGGTGTGAAATACATGTATGTACGTCTCATTCTGCACTGGGACTCCATCACCTCTCTGGCAGGAGGTGGACGGTGGCACCTCTGGAATTATGGTTGGTCCCTGCATTGATTAGAGTTGTCTTTATAATGTCTGCTCATTTGACCCTGCATCAGTTCATACAAGTCTTCCCAGGTTTCTCTAGAATTATCCCTTTCATCATTTCTTTCCTATATCATATTTTGTTCAGTCATTCCCCAAACTCCTTAGTTTACAGTTCTCTCCTACATTTTGTATAATTTTTATGAATTTATTGTGTCCATGTTATTAGCGCACACACACCCCTCTCCAATGCAAGGTCTCAGGGGCGATAAATATTTTGTTTTTGTTAAAGTGTCTGGAATGGGTGAATGCAAACATTTATTAAGCATTTACTATGTGCCAAGGCCCATGCTAAGTGCTAGAAATACAAATTTTAAAGAGAGACAAGTGCATGCTCTCAAGACCATCCCAATAACAGAAGAAAACATATAAAAGTTTTGGCTGCAGGGTGGATGGAAAAGGCCACAAGGCTGAAGGGATCAGTCGCAGAGCAGATGGCAGAGCTAGGGGTCATTAGGTCACATAATCAGGTGACGGTGCCAGAAGACCACAGGGCATAGAAGCAGATGAGAAAGCCTAGCTGTCCACTAGCTAATGAGAAGCATGAGAATTATTGGCTTCAATTTTATTGGAACTGTGTAAGAAGTTAAATGGTCTGGCACATGGCTGGGGCTAAACAAATGTAGGTTAAACGAAACTGTTTCCATGCTCCACTCTGATCTTTTTTCCAGATTCTTTAGCATGATTTCATTTTTTTCCACATTTCTCTATTATCTACATATTTACCATGTCTTACTGGGATAAAACTTTCCAGTACACTCAAATGTCATTTGTTAACCCATTCCATAGTTACTATAAATTATTTTCAATTCTCTGCTATTATACATTACATATGTTCAATTTTATATTGTTATTAACTGGATTATTGATGTAAATTAGATTATCCTAGAGAAATAAGTGCTTAGTAATTATAATTCTGCATATTACTTTCTTCTACCCTAAAGTATCCCAAGAAGGTGGAGCTTCAATGAGAGGCGCTAAGGGTAAAGTAGGATGGCCTGACAATAATTATAAACAGGATGGATGGTATGGTGTACTAAGAAGAGCTTAAGATTCAAGAGAGGATCTGGGATTCAGCTTCCTAGCTTCAACACTTACGAGCCCGGCCTACTCCAGTGAGTAACTGACAAGATAGTCATACTTGTACAACTTAGAAGTGTCACAAAGAAGTGCTTTATAAACACATTCCCAATGATTTCAAGCAATGTAAGTTACAACAAAACTAGCACAATCAAAATAAATTCAGCAGAACCTTTCTTTCTCTCTCTCTCAAAACGGGTTCCATTACTAATTCCAGTAAAAGGTAATTTTTTCATCACACGTACTTGATCTGAAACACCTCCAATATTTAAGGGTGTTAATATCTTCCAACTATTTTTTTTTAAAAATCATTTCCCAAGATAGAAGTTAAGAGCCCCACATAGGGACGCTGGGCTGGTCATTTCTGAATTTATTATTGTCTCACTAAGGAAACAAAAAGTGCAAAGGAATAAAAGAACACTCCTTCAGGTCAACAAACTTTGGAAAATCATTGTACAAATGAGCATTCAAATATGGAAAAAAAGGTAGGAAAGAGGACAAGATTGGCAGCCAAAAGACAGGTTCAAATACAAGCTCTGCTATTCACTATGTGACATTTGATGAGTCATTTAACCTCTTTCAGACTTGGTTTCCTCCTCAGTAAAATAAGAGTGGAGTGGCCTCGATAACTCTAAGTTCCCTTGCAGCTCTAAATTTATGATCTTATAATGATTAGCTCTGAGTTTTTTGGGACTGTTGCAGACTGTTAATATGTTGATAACACTTCCCCTTTAAGCGTAGGACCTGCAGTCAGAAAGACCTGAATTCAAATCTGGCCTCAGAACTTACTAGCGGGGGCGGAGCCAAGATGGCGGAGTAGAAAGACGCACATACACATAGCTCTGAACCCACAACCCATAGAATGGCTACAGGGAAGTAACTCAGGGCGAATTCCGCACCCAGAGGCCACGGAACATTGGAGCGAGGGAGATTTCTGTTCCAGAGAGACCTGCAAACCTCTCGCGGGGGGGTCCTTCGCGCTGCGGACTGGGCGCCGGGACTGGGAGCTGAGTGCAGCCCTGCTGCGGCCGCGGCACCGAGAGGAAAAGATCCGAGCAGGCTTCACAGACAGGATCTCCAGCGGCCACGCGGGTCCCTCCACCCACAGAGGGATCTGCAAACCTCTCGCAAAAGCTCCGTCGCGCTGCAGACACAAAGCCCAGCCCAGACCTGCTGCGGCCACGGCTGCGGCACCGAGAGAAACAGATCCGAGCAGGCTTCAGGGACGGGATCTCCAGCGGCCGCACAAGTCCCTCCACCCACAGGTGACAGGGGTGGGTGAGAGAGTCTCTTTGGCGGGTCGAGAGGGGAGTGGGGTGCCCCCATAATTCAGGCCCCCCCCCGGGAGGTAGAAGCTGAGAGGCGGCTGCAGACAGGGGCTCCCCAAGCGGGCGGGAGCCTGAATCCATTGTGGAAGGTCTGTGCATAAACCCCCTGAGGGAACTGAGCCTGAGAGGTGGCCCCGCCCTGATCTCAGCACCAGATCATAATCTCATACTGAATAGCAGCCCTGCCCCCGCCAAAAGCCCTGAGGCTGGAAGCAGCATTTGAATCTCAGACCACAAACACGGGCTGGGAGGATCAGGAGGTGAGGTGGGTGTGAGGAAAATATTCAGAGGTCAAGTCACTGGCTGGGAAAATGCCCAGAAAAGGGAAAAGAAATAAGACTATAGAAGGTTACTTTCTTGGCGAACAGGCATTTCCTCCCTTCCTTTCTGATGAGGAAGAACAATGCTTACCATTAGGCAAAGACACAGAAATCAAGGCTTCTGTGTCCCAGCCCACACAATGGGCTCAGGCCATGGAAGAGCTCAAAAAGAATTTTGTAAATCAAGTTAGAGAGGTGGAGGAAAAGCTGGGAAGAGAAATGAGAGACATGAAGTCAAAGCATGAACAGCAGATCAGCTCCCTGCTAAGGGAGACCCAAAAAAATGTTGAAGAAATTAACACCTTAAAAACTAGCCTAACTCAATTGGCAAAAGAGGTTCAAAAAGCCAATGAGGAGAAGAATGCTTTCAAAAGCAGAATTAGCCAAATGGAAAAGGAGATTCAAAAGCTCACTGAAGAAAATAGTTCTTTCAAAATTAGAATGGCACAGATGGAGGCTAATGACTTTATGCAAAACCAAGAAATCACAGAACAAAGAGAGAAGAATGGAAAAATGGAAGATAATGTGAAATATCTCATTGGAAAAACAACAGACCTGGAAAATAGATCCAGGAGAGACAATTTAAAAATTATGGGACTACCTGAAAGCCACGATCAAAAGAAGAGCCTAGACATCATCCTTCATGAAATTATCAAGGAAAACTGCCCTGAGATTCTAGAACCAGAGGGCAAAATAAATATTCAAGGAATCCACAGAACACCGCCTGAAAGAGATCCAAAAAGAGAAACTCCTAGGAACATTGTGGCCAAATTCCAGAGTTCCCAGGTCAAGGAGAAAATACTGCAGGCAGCTAGAGAGAAACAGTTCAAGTATTGTGGAAATACAATCAGGATAACACAAGATCTAGCAGCCTCTACATTAAGGGATCGAAGGGCATGGAACAGTATATTCCAGAAGTCAAAGGAACTAGGACTAAAACCAAGAATCACCTACCCAGCAAAACTGACTATAATACTTCAGGGGAAAAAATGGTCTTTCAATGAAATAGAGGATTTTCAAGTATTCTTGATGAAAAGACCAGAGCTGAAAAGAAAATTTGACTTTCAAACACAAGAATGAAGAGAACCATGAAAAGGTGAACAGCAAAGTGAAGTCATAAGGGACTTACTAAAGCTGAACTGTTTACATTCCTACATGGAAAGACAATATTTGTAACTCTTGAAACATTTCAGTATCTGGGTACTGGGTGGGATTACACATGCACACACGCTCACATACATAGAGACAGAGTGCACAGAGTGAATTGAATAGGTTGGGATCATATCTTTAAAACAAAATGAAATCAAGCAGTGAGAGAGAAAAATATTGGGAAGAAAAAGGGAGAAATTGAATGGGGCAAATTATCTTTCATAAAAGAGGCAATCAAAAGACTCATTAGTGGAGGGATAAAGAGGGGAGGTGAGGGAAAAACATGAAGTCTACTCTCATTACATTCCACTAAAGAAAAGAATAAAGTGCACACTCATTTTGGTAGGAAAACCTATCTCACAATACAGGAAAGTGGGGGATAAGGGGACAAGCAGGGTGGGGGGGATGATAGAAGGCAGGGCATGAGGAGGAGAGTGCAATTCGAGGTCGACACTCATGGGGAGGGATAGGATCAAAAGAGAATAGAAGTAATGGGGGACAGGATAGGATGGAGGGAAATATAGTTAGTCCTATACAACACAACTATTATGGAAGTCATTTGCAAAACTACACAGATATGGCCTATATTGAATTGCTTGCCTTCCAAAGGGAAGGGGTGGGGAGGGAGGGAGGAAGAGAAGTTGGAACTCAAAGTGTTAGGATCAACTGTCGAGTAATGTTCTTGCCACTAGGAAATAAGAAAAACAGGTAAAGGGGTATAGAAAGCTATCTGCCCCTACAGGACAAAAGAGAAGATGGAGACAAGGGCAGAGAGGGATGATAGAAGAGAGAGCAGATTGGTCATAGGGGCAATTAGAATGCTTGGTGTTTGGGGGGGGAGGGGATAAAAGGGGAGAAAATTTGTAACCCAAAATTTTGTGAAAATGAATGTTAAAAGTTAAATAAATAAATTTAATAAAAAAAAAAAAATAAAAAAAAAATAAAAAAAAAAAAAAAAAAAAAAAAAAAAGAACTTACTAGCTATGTGACCCAGGGCAAGACACTAATCCTGTCTGCCTCAGTTACCCTCACCTGTAAAATGAGCTAGAGAATGAAATGGCAAACTACTTCAGTATCTCTGCCAAGAAAATGGGGTTGCAAAGTTGTACATCACCGAAACGTCTCAACAGCAACAATCTGGCATGTAAGGCATGGAAATTCTTTCTCAAACCTTCAAAGTGTTGACCTGTAGCCTTCTCCTCTTAGCACAGTCCTGTCTCCCTCTCCATACTCAACTTTTCCAGTCCCATATACTGTCCAGTTGGCTTCAGATTCTAGACTGTCCTTGACTACCCAGTCAGCAGAAGGGATATAGTAACCAGAGGCTGTCATTCTAACTAACCAAGCCTGAAAGTCCTACAGAGTTTTTATGACACAGGTATCTAGTTCCATTCTCAAGACGATCAAATCTCAGTAACTGATAACATCACTAGGCAAACAACAATCATTTTCAGAGAAGAGAAAGTTATTGTGTGAATACTTGGGTTATGAATCAAGACCTACAAAGGAATGCATGTTATTATGTGAACAGCTTCTAAGAATTAAGCTGACAGAGAAAGAAAAATGATGGACAATGGGAGTCAAAGAATTCTTGTTACTTCCAAATATTCATCCGACCTAACCTCTAATACTAGAATTGCATAATATTAGAGCCTTGGACTTCCTTATTTTACAGATAATAAAACTGAGACCCCACAAAGATGAAGTGTCTTGCTCAGGGTCACAGAGTCAATAAGGAGATCTGGGACTAGAACCCAGGTCCCCCAACTTCCAATCCAATATTATTTTTACTACATCTCCAAACTGTGATATATGCACAACAATCATTCAACAAAATCTCTCCTTCAGTATCTTTTGCCTACCTTGGAAAAATGATCTAACTTCTGACAAACTGACCACCACAGCTCTTTAGAGAACACTAAGGGGTGTCATGCTTATTTGTATACAGTGCTGGTTTCATATCTTATCCACCCACATTAATGACAGGTATGAAGTAACACATATGTTTTGGTATTCACAACATAGTAATTTGAGTTTAAAGAGAAGGAAGGTGAAGTTGTGCCAGCAGTACAACTTCAAACTTATATCTGGAAGGCAAGCCTGGGGCTTGTTGTACCTGTTTTCTTAAAGCTGGCATTTTCAGAATAAAAAGGCATGCAAATAAGTTTATGAGAGCAGTGAGAATAATGCACTTGGAGCTCAGAAACACGGGCTCCAGTTTTTAGCTCAGTCAATTAATTCACCAGGCGACCTGTGAATACCCAATGTTTCTAGCTGGTGGTAAAATTTAATTTCTTAATTTTCATCTCTACTAAAAATTCATCTATCTAATTCTGGATCCCATCAATCTCTATCCCATGAATCTCTCTGTTCCAAATAACAGAATTATTTTCTGTCTTTGAGCATAGAATAAAACTTCAGATAGTCATGAAATGTTACAAGAGGAAGGGATAATGAGTTCATCCTTGTACAAATGAATCACTGATTTGAAAGGGCCCTAAAATACCATCGAGTCCAACCCATACTTGAACAAAAATTTCTAAAAGTACCTGCCCAATAAGTGACCAACTAGTCCCTGCTTGAAGACTTCCTATAAAGAATAATCCAAGCCTACTAAGGCATCCTATTGCACTTTTGAAAAGCTCTGTTAGTGAGGACTTCCTAATATGAACCTCCAATTTGCCTCCTTGAAATATCCACCCATTTTTCCTCATATTAATGTCCCTCCTAAACTGTAGCATCCAGAAGTAAAAATAATACTCCAGATATAATCTGAACAATGCAGAAAACAGCAAGAACATGACAAATCAATCACCAGACATTTAGTAAGGATTGTGTACATCTCTAATGCAGCCAGCCTAAACTCTCTTAGTATTAGCTTTCTGGTTGCCATATCACAACATTGACTCTTACTGAGTTTGCTGCTCAATAAAGCACCATTATCTTTTTCTGACCACTAATTGTCTACCCATGCCATCCCTATTTTATCCTTGTGAAGTTATTTATTCAAACTACGTGCAAGAATATAGAATGACAGAGTTAGAGCTGAAAGGGCTCTTAGAGGCAATGGCTATTACAACCCACTCATTTTGCAAATAAGGAAACTGAGACTGGAGAGGTTGAGTACCTCGATTGTAGAAAGGAAGTGATAGAGGTGGGATTTTAAACCATTATTTCTGAAATTATCTTTATTCAAATTTCATCAGATTAGATTTTGCCCCAACTTCAAGTCTAGCAAGATCTTTTACTACCATCCCTTCTAGCTTGGTAATATCATTTGCAAATTTGATACACTTGTCACCTACATGCCTTTAACCAAATTTTTACTAAAAAAATTTAATAGCACTGGGCAGAGCATGGAACACCAGGGGACATACTCCAGTGGCAATTCTTCCAAGCTGACATCTAATCAAAATCATTAATGACAGAGTCCAGTCATCAAACCAGTCCCAATCTTCACTGCATTACCATAAAACCCAAATATATATTTCTACATTGTGTCTGGAAGACTAGCATGACTCTACTCAACGCTTTGCTAATCCCTAGGTAATACCATCTAGAGTAGTTACCTGGTCAATCCATCTAGTAGCCTGGTTCAAAAAAAAAGGTGGGGGAAGGGAGGGAGGTGAGGTTAGTCAATGCAATTAAAGAAATATTTATTGAGTGCCTACTATTAATAAGGCACCTTGCTGGATGCTGGGGAAAACAAACACAAAAATAAACAGTCTCCAAGCTCAAGAAGCTTAACTAGAAGTATACACCATGTACACAAATAAGCATAGTATTAGGAAAATGAATGTAAGTTCTAGAATTATCTCTTCCAAACAAATTTTATTACTATTTTGTTAAGTTCTATAAAGTAATTCCTTGATAGATTAATTGGTATAGGCCTAAATTTTTTTATTTAATTTTTTTGTTTTATTGGATTTATTTATTTTTAGATTTCGACATTCATTTTCACAAAATTGATTACCCTTTCCCTCAATATACCCTCCCTTCTATCACACCCCACCCTTCCCTTAACTCCATCTTCTCTCTTTTCTTATAGGGCAAGATAAATTTCTATACTCTATTACCTGTGTTTCTTATTTCCCAGTTACATGCAATAATAATTCTCAACATTCGTTTCTAATACTTTGAATTCCAACTTCTCTTCCTCCCTCCCTCCCTCCCCATTCCCACTGAGAAGGCAAGCATTTCAATACAGGCTATACATGTGTAGGACTGAATCTATGAATTAGTTTAACTAAAACTGTCATTTTTATTATATTGGCTTGACCTAATAATAAATAATGAATCTATTTATGATTTCCTCTAATTCTATAGTATCTTATAGATATATTAATTAAAATCTAAAGTGGTAATCACCAGATATTTTATGCAATTGTAGTTTTCAATGGAGCTCTAATTCCTATTATTTACTTCTATTTTTGTTAGGCTTGTATAGAATTGTGATGATTTTCATGAACTTATTTTATATTCCGCTATTTTACTGAAGCCTTAGACAATGTTTAAAAATTTTTTTCTAAACAAATCATATTATATTATGGAAACATGTTTTGCATAATTTTGTACATATAAATGAGTATCATTTCTTGCCTTCTCAATGAATGCAGGGGGCAGGAGAGAGGCGGAAGGGATAGAATTTGGAACTGAAAATGAAAATTTCCTTTTAAAAAAAATACATGAAACATATTATCTCCAAATTGTGCCTCCTTTCTAACAATGTTTCTATCTTTAATTTCCCTTTCATCTTATTGTTATAATTAGCATGCCTAGAACTGTGTCGAATAATAATAGGGAAAGGGATTACTTTACAGAAATAAATGAACAAAATACATTTGGAAGAACAGAGGTCTGGTATCTCAAGGAAAAAAATAAAAACAAGTAAAATTATATGATCTAAGAATTACGGCTAAAAGGATAGTTTGAAATATAGTATTCATAGAAAATGTTTGTTGTTACTTATTAAATAAAAATGTAGACCAGTGTTACAGATTACACAAGCAACACACAGAAGCAATCAAATACAGTAGCCCCAATGTTCAAGAAACTCAATACCAGAATTTACACAGGAGTAACTCCCTATTCAATAACAACTTCTGTTGTTGCTAGAAGGAATGGCTCTCTGAGAAGGGGAAAAAGGAAGGATACAGGTGAAAATTTAGGCGATTAAAAAAAAAAAAATCAGTAAAATTTTATTTGAGAAAAAAATTTGCTGGGAAAACCAGAAAGCAGTTTGACAGAAAATAGGTTTCAAATACCATCTTAAAATATACCACTATAAGCTCCAAATTAGGAGGGGCTCATTAAAAAATTAGCAAGTAGAAGGAAGAGTGCTTTTCAAAATTGTGGCTAAAGGGAAAATTCATAATCAGTAGAATAGAGGTAATCATAATAAATAATTTTGATTACAAAAAGATGAAAAGACTTTTTATCCTAGCAAACTCAATACAACTAGTGTAAGAAGTGAAACTACTGATGGAGGTGAAATCTTATCAAATACTTCTGATAAGTCTAACACCCAAGATATGTAAGGAACTGACAAATTGTGACCACTTTTCCATGGAGAAGAAGTTAAAAGGTTATCAATCATGACATGAAGAAAGAAGAGAAACAAGCATAAAATAGCTTCATTAGACCATGAACTCTTTGAGAGCAGAGATTGTCTTTTACCTTTCTTTGCATTCCCAGAACTTAGCACAGTCTCTGGCACATAAATACTTGTAAATGCCTGACTCCACCACTTAAATCCATCAAATTAACAAAGATAATAAGAGAAAAAAATAGTGAATGTTGGAGGGTGGAGAAATAGGAACACTAATGCATTATTAGCTATCTATGAATTTGTCTAACAGTTCTGAAAAAACAATTTCAAATTATGCTGGAAAAGCTGTTGATCAATCCAATCCATTATTGGGAATATATTAGAAAGAAGTCAATGACAAATAAAAGGACCACATATATGATGAAATATTCACATCACCATTCTTTGTAGTTGCAAAAAACTGGAAACAAAGTGGTGTCCATTAATGGATACCAGTTCAACAGTTAAACAAAATGAGGCATACAAAGCACTGGAATATAATCCTGCCATAAAAATTACAAATATGGTATAGAAACCAATGCCAAAAGCTCCTGCAGTCATATTAATTAACTTGTCAAAAAGTGGAAGGAGAGTTGTGATTGTGGACACTGCATCAACATTGTCAGACATTTCTTTTGTTAGTTGGGATTTGCTCAAACTTCTGTTTGCTATAAGGGAGGGTTGGGTGGGTGGGTACACTGAAAAACAATTCTGATGTTTTAAAACGCCATAGTAGAAGGGAATGCTGGCAAAAAACAGTCAGAAAGCCTCCAGAATCACCTCTGTTAATTTTTCATCCTAAGTCATGGTGGTTCTTTGTCACTGCTGTCTTCTTCTTTAGACACTGACTGTAATGTACAGAATTTTACCACAGGAATATAAGTTTAGCTCATATAGTTATAAACATCATGACTGCCAGTTTCTTCAGTAACATGGAATGTCGTCCAGCTCAGCCTGCCTACCTGAATTGCTTAAGAGCTGCTGGGTACTCTCTTAACACCTCTCTACACATTACGAATATGAATGCCTTTTGAGATATTTCTGCTTCATCCTTTTCAGGACCAGAGATCATTCTTCTGGGCAGAGAAAAAAATGAAGCACAAAAGAGGGGAGCAGCTACACTTTCTTTCCATGGCTCATTGTTGTTCTTCCAGTCATGCTCACCAGTGGTTTCTTGAAACTTCTCTTTTCCCAAATCTTCAAGTTAATAGAAGTTGATCCAGACACTGACATAAAGGCAAGCACTGATTTCATAAGAATAATGTCGAGGTTATAATTAGAGAAAACAGTTCCCCAGACTGAAGATACTGACACCATTTTTTAAAAATCAGTAAAGGAATGTATTTGTTTGTGCTCAGACTGTGTAAAACAAAATTTACTCATATTATTTCTGCATATTAAAAATCTTATTGTACCAAATGGTAAACTATTAAATGCATATAAAACTAAAAACACAAAACAAAACAAAAAACTCTTTTTGCCCAACTTAATAAACCTTGTTTTGTTATCCTGCACTTCCTTCAGTAACCTCAGTACATCCTGAGACTGAGCATTTTTGAAGTTTTCCCTCTCTGGCCTGCAGTCTGATCACTTTATTAGCATCATGGTCTCCACAGATTTCTATGTGTTCTGCAAATATTCTCCCAGCCCCTTCACCCCATAATGCTCCTTCTCCTGTTTCTTCCCAAGTCAGGGAGATGAAGAGATTACAAGATGTAATACAGAAACTGGTACAGGAAAAGGTGCATTCATTTCCAAACCAGATACAGGGCTGTGGGAAGGCCAAGTGGCTCTAGGAAATTCTATCCACAGGCCCAATCGGTGCAATTTCAACTAAAGGCAAGCTCCCATCCTTCTTCCCAGTGTGCACTTGAGCAATCTAGACATTCTACCTCACATGAGAACTCATGACTCAGGCAGAGATTTCAAGGAAGGAAGACAGGCTCTCACTCTGCATCAGAAAGGTCACCTAGTGTTTTCAACATAAAACGCTTTTATATGGTGAAGTCCAATCCCATCATTACTTGGATTCATTCTCCACATCAAAATTATGTGGGAAAACCCTCAAGATTGTCAGCTTTGTGTTGAATAAGAAACAAATCTCATCTTGAAAGTTTTGAACCAAGTGGTGACTAAGGAGAATATGAATAACATGGGAACCCTTTAAAGCTGGTCAACATGGTGCAAAGGAAATGTTATAACATCAAAGCCAGTTTGCAAAGAATTGATTTCTATGACCTGCACCTGGCTGACTTTCCAGCTGTGAGCTTCTTGGCTGCTCCTGTCAGGTACAATTTGTGAGACAGGGCCTAATAGACCTTGATTTCATTGTGTCATGGAGCTGGATGCCATCAATCAGGTCAAAGGTTTGAATAAGGTCCTCTCCTAAAAGCTTTAATAAATATGCAGCAGAGAAACTGACAAAGAGACTCATGTAGATGGAGAATCAGTTCCTGGGTAGCCGCTGTTAGCTTCTTGGATTGAGGCTGATGGATGAAGTTATTCACTAGAGGGTTGGGAAATTCTGTCCCCATAATGCCTGACATTCTTGTAAGAGACTATCACGGTTCTGAATATTTTCTCTTCTAGCTGCTATGCCTTCCACTCTAAGATGCCTTCCATATCCCCTTTCTTTAGGTACCTTGTATATAATGATGTACATGCTGCCTCCTACCCTACATCCTCATTAAAATGTAAGTTGCTTGACCAACCCTTGTGTTTTCACACTATCTGCAGCACTAAGAACAATGCCTGTCATGCAGGAAGTGCTTAATAAATAAAAGCTTGCTGGTTCTTACTTGTCTTTGCTTTCCTGTGAAAGCAAAAATAGGTTGATGTGGAGGAGGATAATGCCCAGGGAAAACATTCCCTGAGTATTCTTAACAGTCCTAGAAAAGCCAGACTAGATTGCCAATACAAGGAAAATGAAAGTAAACTGACCCAGCAACTTCAGCAGAGAGAGACTATATTCTTAGTGTTAAAGGGTAGTATCACTGCCTTAGTGGATAGAATTAGTAAGCTAGTGGTAAGCAGTGTTCTACTTTCCCTTGGGGAAAGATGGTGGCGTGTGGGAGGATCTACTTCTATGGGGTCTATGGAGCATCCTAAGGGACAGAGACATTGAGGCTCCATAAGACGATTCTCAGTATGGCACTAGTAAGAGACTCTTGCCATGGGATACAAGCTCTCATGTCTGGGCATCAAGCCATCCTGTGCATTTACCTTTCATTAATCTATTTCAACCATGATATGGGCCAAAATGTCATCATCTACACCAAATATTGCAGGCCAGGCCTGACTCAAGCTGGTCTGATAATTCAGGTTCAATGTTGGAGTAAAGTGAGATATTCAAAGACCTTAACAAATACTTAATAAATACTTAACAAAATGAGATTTACTTAGATATAGCAAGGAAAGGATATTCTGCAAGGATACAGTGCCAATTCATATAGAAGAGATTCTTCCTCTAACCCCCAATATTCTACACATCTAGTCAGTAATAAAATGCAGGACTAGGAAATGGAGAAAGATCACTTCTCTTTTAACTTAATTTTTTTTTTTATTCCAAACTAAAATAGCTGGGTAAAAATGTCATTTCCATATATAGAAACAACACAAAAAGTGTATGATACTCCGAATCTTCATTTCATACTGCTTCCTTTTTCAGAGCATGACATAGTCTACATGTTACTTTCAAAATTGTCCTACGTCTTTGCTTCCTTTTGAACTTCCTTATATTGTGTGTTTTTAAAAAATGTTTCAATGGCCATCTTTTTGTTCATCATTTGCAACATTCTTTCCCGTTAAAAAACAGAGAAAAAAAATCCTTGTAACATGCAGTCAAACAAAAAGAATTTATAGAGACAATGTTCAAAAATACATGTCTCTGTTCACATTACAGACCATCTTTCCTGTTAGGAGGTAGGTAAAACGTTTCATTGTAGCTCCACTGAGACAAGGCTTGCCATTGCATTGATCAGACTTCTTAAGTCATTCAAAGTTGTTTTTCTTACAATGTTGTTCTTATTAAAAATTGTGCTGATACCCAAGATCTTTCTGAATCATTTTGAATTTCCAATCTTTCCAAGGCTTTCAGGGGAGGAAGAAGGTCTCCACTCTGGATGTCTAAGGACATGGATCCTCTGGGATGCCTATGGTTATGCTGGAAGGCCAAAGGCTTGCATGACTAATCTGGCAATGGTTTTAACGACAGTTCCCTTTTCTATTTCCTATGGACTTCTAGCTGACTTTTTGTGAAGTGCCGAGGTGGAAAAAGACACTATAATTACTCAGTGGCTTTGCTGATCACGATGTAGCCAAGTACAAATTTCAGGGTTTTGTTGGAGTAAGGTGTGTGTGGGAGCTGGATGGTCTGTTTCTTGTCAGGCAATTATCTTAGCTCATAGTCCCTAAACAAGGTCTCTTAACTCCCAGTTCTGTGTTCTTCCCTCTATGGTCAAATCCCTAACATCTGCTTCAGAGAAGGAAATTTATAGGAAGGTATAATAGTTGCCATATGACACCCATAAGACTATCTTCAAGAAGATATTATAAAAAGAGAAACCCTGTCAATGTGAAGTAATAAGTGCAAAAATATGGATGTAAATATTAAAATTAAATCTACAAATTTTGCTCAAAATCAAGGTCTCGACAAAAAAGAACTCTGGTTTAGTAAAGAGAGCCTGGGCTTTGTATTCAGGAGACCTCAGTTACAACTCCTGATCCTGAAACTAATCTATTGGAGTGTGTTTCAGATAATCAATTCGCTTCTCAAGGGCTCAGTTAAAACATGTTGTTTAGATTCAATGATTCTCTAGAGTCTCTTAGCTCTGATATTATTCAATTCTTTTAAATTATCAATGCTAAACAATATTATTCAACATCACTGTTCTAACATTAAAATCCATCTTGATTGTCAACAGTTCAGATAATAACAACAATAACATACAATCGAAGTGTAATATTTTGTCTGTATTAGAAACTTCCTCTATCACAAACTAGAGGCAATAAGCAGATAAACTGGTTTCTCGATGATACACCCAATCACATCCCTACTTCCGACCTTAGTAGAATTCTAAGTCCATACGATATTAGAGCTGGAAGGAATCTCAAAGTAACAATTCTTATTTCTACAGGGTTTTATAGTTTACATCACAATGACCCTGTGAAGTATACGGTACAGGTACTATTAAATCGATAATATATGTTTTGGCTACTACCACACAGTAAATGTCAAAAGTGAGAATGAAACGTTTGATTGCCAAGTTCAATGTGGTCTTTCCATTATAATATGCTACATATAATATAATATAATAACATATCAAGACGTATAATATCCTAAGGGTGGAAATTATGTTAAACATAAAGATCAACTTGTCCAGCTCCCTCATTTTGCAGATGAAGAAATACAGGTCCAGGATAGGGAGGAAATTTGTACTGAGGTCATTAGTTTCTCAGTGATAGAACCACTCTGCTTTGGAATCATTTCAAGAGAAAAAGTGATGACTATTGTGCAGTGTAAAATTATTAAGTTTCCAAATCACGCCAAAGAAAAGGAATTTTTAAAGAATATTGACTCAGAAACCATGCCATAATTTGTAACTATAGTTAAAAGCACCTAATAATTCCTTATTTTCTTTGTAGGAGAACTTTCTCCTCCTATACGCTCAGTGCCATACCACTACCAACACTACATTCTAATGGAGTCGAATCATTGCTTTGGTTCCAGAAAAAACTGAAAACAAACTACAATGCTATACTTAGCCCTAAAAGAGAAGAATGAATACTAAACTAAAAAAGAGTCATAGAATCACAGAACTGGAAAGGACCTCAGAGGCCAACTGGTTCACACTGTACTTAAGCAAGAAATTTCTTGTATAATACACTCCACAAATGGTTACTGATCCTTTGATGACTTCTAATGAGGGGGCCCCTAACACCCCAGACAGCCCAGTCCACTTTGAGATGCCTTTAATTGTTGGATATTTTTCCTTCCTCTGTGCAAACTCCAACAACTGCTTCTACTTCTGCTTTCTGGGACCACACAGACTAAGTCAAATCTCTCTTTCACATGAGGTCATTTTAAATAAAGAAGGCAGTTATTACGCAGAAATCTTCTCTTCATCCCCATCTCCTTCAAGCAATCCTTATAAAGTACAGTTTCTAGTTCTCACTATCTTCATTGCCCTCCTCCAGATAAGTTCCAATTTGTTGAGGTCTCATCTACAATGTGGCTTGGGATCAATTCCCTTTACTGACGCCGGCTAGATTCCATATCATAGGGATGCCCACATAATCTATGACTCCCAATTTCCTCACTTTCAAAATTGGGATAAATGATAAGACCTGCTTCAAAGCAGTATAAACACATTCTGTAAATTATAAAGACCCAAAAGAATTTGTTATTGATCTCTTTTTCTGTGACAGAAAGAAGTCAAATATTAGTAATTCTACAAAGAAGGAACTAAGCAAGGCACAGGAGCAAATAAAAATGCCTATTCCTAAAAGATGAAAGTTAAAAAAATCTAAAGATTCCAGCTGCTGAGTCAATCAATCAATATTTTTTAAGTATCCACTGTGTGCCAGGCACTATGCTAAGCATAGGAGATACAAATGCAAATAACTAAGCAAGCTACACAGAGGATAAATTGTAAATAATTAACAGAAGGAAGGGATTAGAAAAAAAGGGCGGGGGGGAAGGGGAACGACAGGATTTTAGTTCACACTTGAAGGAAGCCAGAAGGCAGAGGTGAGAAGGAACAGAATTCGAGGCAAGGGAGACAACCACTGAAAACGCTTGGAAGTGGGAAATAAAATGTCTTGTGTAAGAAATCCAGGAGGCCACTGTCCATGGACAGTAGAGAATGTAAAGGGGAGAAAGGTATTAGAAGACTGGTTATAAAGGACTTTTTTAATGCCAAACAGGATTTTTTCTATGTCATCCTGGAGGTGACAGGGAGCTTACCAGAGTTTATTGAGAAGGAGGTGACCTGGTCTGACCTAAACTTTGGGAAAATCACTTTGAAAGATGAATGGAAGATAAACTGGAAGGAGGAGACACCTGAGGCAGAGAGGTCAACTGGCAGTGTCAGAGAAGAGAAGACGGTGCATCTGAGAAATGTCAGGATCATAGAACTGAGCAGTGGGAGCACACTGAACATGGGAGGCGGGCAGAGTGAGACAATAAGGTACCCAGGATGATACGGGAGTTGGGAATGTTGGGCAACTGAAAGGATGATGGTACTCATTACAGTAACAGGGAAGGCAGGAAGTAAGGTAAGTTTTTTGGGGGAAATGAGTTAAGTTTTGGACATATTTTAAGTTGTTAGTTCAAAATAGTTTAAGATGTCAAAAGGACATCCAATTTAAGATGTCCAATAGATAGCTGGAGACATGAGATTATAAGTCTACAGAGAGGTTGGGGCTGGATAAAGAGATGTGATCATCATCAGCAGAGATAACTGAATCCATGAGAAGTGATGGCATTACCAAGTGAAAGAGTATATAGGAAAAAGAAAATAGGGCAGAAACTAACAGTATCTGACAAAAACTACTGATAAAACTGGAAAGCAAACTGATAGAAATTAGGATTAGACAAACACTTCACACCATATACTGAAATAAGCCTCAGACAGATATATGACTTAAATGCATGATATGAAAAGTCCCACCATAAACAAGGAAACAAGGAAGAAAGTACTGCTTACAACTCTGTACAAGGCAAGAATTCATGCTCAAACAAAACATAGAGAAGAGCAGAGAAAACAAAATTTAAAAAGATTTTGCTCCAAACAAATCAATGTACTTAAAAAGCGCAACAACTCAGGGGTAAAAAAAACTTTAACCAAATTCCTCTAAGAAAGATCTCGTATCCACGATAATAAGAAACTGATTCAAATTTATAAGAATCAAAGCCATACACACGTGAGGGAATACTGCTGTGCTGTAGGAGATGAGAACTGGGAAAGTTTCAGAGAAGCCTGGGAAGAACTGTATGAACTGATGCAGGATGAAGTGAGCATAACTAGAACCGATTGTACAACAACAACACTATGAAAACAACTCTGTAAGAATTAACAACTACATTCAGTGTGGTGACCTACCATGATTCCAAAGAACCAAGGATGGCACATGACAGTATTTTCTGACAGAGAGCTGATGTACTCAAGTTGTAAAACCGAACACACATTTTTAGACACAGCCATGGAAATCAGTTTTGCTTAACTATGCATATTTATTACAAGGGTTTTCTTTTTCTCTCTCCTCTGCCCCAATGAGGATGTAGGAAGGAATGGGAAGGGCAGGGAAAAGGAAGCCTTCTATAAAGAAAAAAGGGCCACCGGCACATTTTTTTCCCAAATGTACTGTACAGAAGAGAAGCAAGGCCAGAAAGAACCACAGACAAGCAGGACAGCTTTGTAAGTTACATATTAAATTTATTATACATTTCAGAAGAAAAGCAAGTTGTATATGGTGGAGAGCCGCAATTTATGTGCAGTCCTCTTTTTCTGATCTACTAAAAGTATATATGAAAGTGATCCATTATATTTAGTGCTTGTTCAATTAAGATTAAAAAACAAAAATAAAGATTTACAACTAGATATCTCATCTAACACCTTCATTTTATAGAGGAGGAAACTAAGGATCAGAGAAGAAAAGTGACTTACTCAAGGTTCAGAAGTAGTAAGAAGCAGAGCTGGAATTCAAAAACAGGTCCTCTGGTTCTGGATCCAGTGCAATTTCCATTATACCATGCTGCCTCCCTCAATCCTGAACTGTTCTTCTGAATCACAAATCCCAACCCTTTCCATGGACTGAATGAGTGGCTATGAAGGAGATTAAAGAACTTTGGCCTAAAATAATAAAATACTTTGCAAGTCACTAGTTAAAAACAGAGCACTGTTACTTAACCAAGAAGTAATATAAACAGAAATCAAACTAACACCAGTACAGAGTTGAAATATGCTAAATATTCCTCAGTAGAATAGTTTCAACTGACTCCTTGTTGCTCACATGCTTTTATGGATCAGCTCATACCACTTACCCTCCCTCCGCTGTTCTACATTTAATTAAAGGCACCATACACTCATTCTTTGATTCATTTAACAAGCATCTACTAAAGCACCTATGTGCTGGGCACTATGTTACATACCAGACATTTAATTAAGGGTCTACTATGTGCAGAGTTCTGTGTTAGGTGGCAAGAAAGATAAATCATTTTGCCTTCATCATGAACAAATCAATAAATGAATATAGCACTGTACTAGGCTATTGGGATTGAACAGAAAAAGTAAGAGAGTCTTTGCTCCAAGTCTAAATGGAGACAACACACTGAGAAGCTTTCAACTGCAAATCAGACAAAAGAAAGGCTCTAGGGTTCTTAGGGTGTAGTTGGCAATAGATCTTCTTTAGTGTAATTTCCCCAGATAAAACCACAGCCATTTCTAATGTGGAGCCATTTGACAATTACAAGGCCTCTGGTGGAGATAATTTTCCTTTCCAGATCTTTAGCAGGTGTGGCTACTACAGAGGTGGGGGATGTGGCACTTAAAAAACTAGCCAGATTGCATCTTCTTGAGGATTGACAGACAGGTCCCTGGGCTTGCCTCCTCATCATTGGTAATGGGTCATATTAACATTTTGATGGAGAAGGGATACCTGCATTCCCTTACAATCACCTTCCTGGAAGTATTCAACTGGAAAGTAGGGCTGGAAGAGAGAATTTTTCTGCAAGCTGTATATAACAGAAATTGGGAGTTTTATGTTTAAAATTCTCTTTCTGTTCTACTGTTATTTTTGGAAAAGCTCATTTCTGTTGATGTATATTAAAACCAGAATTTTTTTTAATTGGGAAGGAAAAGCATGCATTTCTTGCCACAAGATCAGATTCAGAGCTGTAAGGGACCACAGACACCATCTCTTCTAATATTAATACTGAATAGATGAAGAAACTGACACCTGGAGAGGCTAAGGGATTTGCTTCAGGTCACACAAGAAATAAGTGGCATGAGCAAGGTCAAACTAACATAACTGCCTGAAAATCCAGTATAATTTTTTTATTACACCAAGACTGAGAGCAGGGGCACTTATGCATTTTTCTGCTCTGAACCCCTCTTGCAATTGGTGAAACCTTTGAAGCTGTTCTCAGAATAATGTTTCTGAATATATTAAATAAACCATATGGGGTTACAAAGGAAACCAACTGTATTCAAATAGTTATCAAAATATTTTTTAAAATAAATTCATAACCCCCCCAGGTTAAGAACCCACATCTTATAGTATTTTATGGCCACAAGGGCTCCCAAAGGAGAGTGTAATTCAACCTCCTTATTACTAGAAGAGGAAAGTGAGGCTCAGAGATATTAAGGGACTTTCCCCAAGGTCACATAAGCAGAGAAGGGATGCTTTCGACAATACCAATCTTCTGTAATGATGCCTGAGTCACAATATTCCTTAAGACTGTCCACTAACAATGACAATAATAAGAGCTGACCTTTGTGGCTCACAAAGCACTTGCAGACACTCAAAATCCTGAGATGAAAGTAGTGAAGGGGATGACATCATTAACACCATTTTAAGGTAACGAAGGATCCAAATGGATCAAGTTGCTAAAGGTCATACAGCTATTAAATGGAAGTGCTCGGAGTTTAACTTTGGAATTCTAATTCCAACTTTAGCCCTTTTTCTGCTATATACTAAATTAAATGACTTCTGAAATGCTTGCCAACTGAGATTCTGGGTATATAATATAAAGAGAACAAGACAAGTGCACTGAGTTGTGAATGAAGTACTATGCAAGGTACTAGGACAGAGAGATCTCTTCTGATTGGCAGGAAGGCTTTGTCTGAGCTGTCTCTAAAGGATGGCAGCATTTTGTTAGGGCAAATCCAACTGGGTTCAAGTCCACAGTGGGGTAAACATGGGAAGTCAAGTTGATGCCAGATTGTGGAGTGTCTACAATATTAGACTAAAAATTTTGGATTTTGCTCAGCAGGCAATAATAGAACACCTTGAAAGAGTTTCTGAGCAGAAGTGATTTGATGAGACTGGTGCACAAGGAAGAGACACAGGACAATGGTGTGAAGGATATACTGGAGAAGACAGTGAATAGCAAAAGCAGTACCTGCTGGGTAGCTTTACATTATTAAGAGAGGCAGGAATAAAAGCTCAAAGAAACATTTGTATTCTAGCCTATATGGATATGAAACAATGTGCTAAGAATCAGGAGATACAGATTCCAGTACTAAATACTGTATTACCTCAGAGAAATTCTTTCCCTACTCTGGGCCTCAGTTTCCTCATCTATAAAGTGAAAAGATTGTACTAAGTGATTTTTACTGTCCTTATCAGCTGTAAATCATACCTCAGGCAGGCCTCAAACTCATTACAAGAGGAGATCAAGGGAAACCTTAAAAAAGAAAATAGAAAAACACAAGATATTCACCAGGTATATATTCAAGATCTGAAGATTATTAAAATAACAATATTTTCACTTAGCTGCACTTATACTTTATCTAATAAGATCTCAATACAACTGATAATAACATGAGAAAAAGACATAGCTATCACATAATATTTCTGAGTAATGAACACATGGTTACCAAGTGACTCAAAGGCAATGAATGTAAAGGAACCAGAAACACCCACACCTAGAAGTTTCAATAGCCCTTGTTTTGCAAATGATTCATCAATTACACTTCTCTATTATCCATAAGTAGCTCATCCATGTCATACCAATATAACCCCAACCCAAATATGAGAGTTCAAAGCAGAGATCTCTAGGATCAAGTACAGGGCAAATGAATTTTGAAGTCAAACCAAAATGATGTTTGGATGATCCACTGAATTCAGACTCTCTAGACCTTAGCTTCCATTACAGTTACAGGGACAATGGAAAGCTGAACATATATTCAGAGTTACACTAAGGAATAACAGGGCCATCTCCAGTCATCCTGATCTATATCTCACCACTGAACTCAGATGGCTCCAGAGGAGAAAATGAGATAAGTGACCTTGTACAGCCTTCCCTCACTTAAACCCAATTCACTTGCATGTCATGGCATCACCTCCCTGATGTCATGGTCCTCTGCAAGAATGAAGGACAAACAACAACAAGGTAATAGATTTAAAGTAGAAAAATCTAACACACTAAGATACTTTGTTATTTCTTGAAATTTCTTCATCGATTTCAAGAATCTCTAATTGTCAGTATGGGTACTCCTTCTACTGAGGAACATCACAAACTCTCTATAAGCCTTTGATAATTACTGCAGGCCAAAAAATTTGTGGCCATCCTGCAGATGAGCCCCTGGCTTGACTGATCCTCAGACCATAGATATAGCCTATTACCAGGCCAACCTCACAGTCTTTCCAGCTTAAGGAGGATCTGCCAGGGCTTGTGCTCTGCTGGCAAAGTGTAGATATCAAGATTCAGAAAGAAGGGGGGAAAAAGGAGATGTGATACTTACATATCTTTTGTATGCCTGGCTAACTAGATCAGAGTCAGTTTAATTTTTCAAGGAAATCAATATTTAGTATTTATATGCTATTATAGTTCCAGCAGAATTACAAAGAAAAATGTTTTTACCTGAGAAAAATACAAGTTTGGCACAAGACATCTGGGTTTTTGAGAAAAGCCAAAACATGATAAAAGCCAGTTAAATGACATGATTATAGAATTAGAGCTGGCACTCTAAGGCCACTGAGTTCAACTTTCTCATTTTACAGATGAGGAACAGAGAGAAGCTAAGTGACTTGACAAGACCATCCAGGGAATAAAGAGCAGAGCCTGGATTAAGGTCCCATGAATCCAGGGTATTCTCTACTGTGCCCTGCAGGGGATATCCTGGCTCCTCCCATAGTTAAGTCTTAGGGAAATAAATTCTTCACCAATACCTAATTTGTATATAGATATGCATTTAAATATAAGAATTTTAAAGGAAAGTAGAGGTTATGTGGCCATGGTGCATAGAGCACTGGGCCTGAAGTCAAATCTGGTCTCAGATACTTCCTAGCTGGGTGACCCTGGACAAGTCACTTAAACCCTGTTTGCCTCAGTTTCTCCATCTGTAAAATGAGCTGGAGAAGGAAATGGCAGACCACTCCCGTAGCTCTGACAAGAAAACCCCAGGTCACAAGGAGTCAAAAACAACCAAAATGACTCAACAACAGGTTATGTAGTCCAACCTTTTAATTTTACAGTGGGGAAAATAAGGTTCAGAGAGAAAAACCTGGTCCAGAGGTCCAAGTAATTTGAACACAATCAGAGAGGGAGTCTTACGTATCTTCCAATTTAAAAAAAAATTTTTTTGCATCACCCCACACTATTTCCAAATAACTTTTGTTTAAAAAGTTAAATATAATTTGGTATCAAACTGTTATATTTAAGAACAGTCAATGTTAAGAAAAAAATTGCAATTCTCTAACCTTCATTTACTCCTTAGGCCACAATGCATCAGGATAATGATCTCACTGGTCTTATTAGACCTGTTTGTCAAGCAAAGCTTTCAAGTTGGGCATCTTCACATAGGATGAGAGAGTTCTATTCCAAAGATTCTCTTAGAATCTTTTTTGGTTATAGATTTTGATTTATGATTTTAGAGTTTTTAGGTCCAATCTTTTAGATAAATACCATATTGTAATGAATTTACAAAAAATCCTCACAAGAGAGGAATCTTCTCCCTCTGCTACTACAAACTAAATTCTGTATTTCCTTCTAAAAAACAGATTCTTTTTATGAAGCTGTGCATACTTCCAGATTTACAAAAACTAAGTAAAACAAACAAACAAAATAGCCTTTGTTCTTCTATGTCTCTTAAGAGAAACGCTTACAGAACATTTGTAGAATTAATCAACCATTATCTAGAGATGACTTCAAACCCTTTACTTTCTCCCCTTCTCCTGCCTGAGTTTTGACTACAAGTTTCACCAGTGAAGATAGGATAGTAAAAATGCTAAGTCAAAGAATGCTTTTAAAGAGAAACCAAAAACCAAATGCTTCCTCCTTCCTAAATCCTTGATCAGTGGATCAAGAATCTCCCGTCTGCTAGGATAGTGTTGTGTTCAGTTTGAGGCACAATGTGATAAGCTACAGAAATGAAAGACAACTAGGATAAAAGGCCTTGAAACTGATGTCGTAGGATTATAGGCTAAGGGAACCAGAAGAGAAGCTTGGAAGAGGGGTACAAGTGATAGCTATGCTTGAAGGACTGTTATGTGGATGAAAGATTAGATTTATTCTTTTCAGCCTCAGAGAACAGAACCCAGGGTAGTATGGAGAGGGGCAATCAAGCTTCATGTTAGAAAAAGCCTCCTCACATTTATAGCTGTCTAAGAGCACAGTGAACTACCTTAGGAGGGGAGTAGGCTGCCCTTTCTTGGAGGTCTTCAAGCAAAGAAGAGCTGATCACTTTGCAGTATGTTATAATGGAGTTTTTCCCCTGGTATAGTTTAGTCTAGATGACCATTGATTCACCTTCCAACTCTAAAATTCTGTGATGAGGTGATTTTACACCACAATTTATTCAACTACTTCCTAGTGGTTGGGCACATGGCTTGTTTCTAGTCTTTTGCTATTACAACTAAGGCTATTGAGAAAATTTTTACTATAAAAAGTTTTTTTCTTGCTTTTAACAATCTTGATTAAGTAAGCCCCACAGTGAAATTATTGAATAACAAGTTATGTCTGAACAATTTAGTAACTTTTTTTCCTCTCCAAAATTCCAAAGTGTTTTGTAAAGTGGCTGAATCAATTTCACATCTCCAAAGCACAGTGAATTAGTTTGCCAGCTTATAAGACATGGTTTTATGCTGTTATAAGGAAGACTAGCTGGAAAACATTTGTAAAAGTGGTAATGCAAACTTATGTCACAAAGTTCCCACTAAAACAGTTTGCATCTTAAGTAAAGCAGTTTCCTTACTACAAACAGTTGTTTTGTCTTTGGCCCTTTTATTTGTTTCTGAAGTCATCATCCTAGCCACTCCCTTAAAAAAAAATCATAAGATGGAGTCTCAAAGCAATATCATCTCCTTATTCCTACATGCTGCAATTCTTTTATAATGCAATCCAAGATCTCATTAGCTTTTTGACTAATCACACAGCTGGCTCATATATTCATAATAAGCTATAAATCAGGTCTTTTTCTGATAAACTGCAATTTAAATATGCCTTACCCAATCCTGTACTTAGGATGTTTTTTTAACCATATAAGAAATTTTTTAACCTAATAAGAAATTCAGTAAGGATAAATGTAAAGTCCAACACTGGATATTGTTATATTATGTATATCTTAAGGTATAGCTTCCCAAAGTGGGCGATACTGCCCCCTGGGGGACAGTGCGGTAGTAGCCTCAGGTGCAATTGAGAGGCATTGAATAGTAAGGGGGCGTTGGAAGCATAAAGAAAGAAGCAAATTTTGAAAAAAACATTCATAACATGTTTCACCTTTTGTGTAACAGTTAAAGTTGTAGTGATTACACTGTTTTCCAAATAAACACACAAAATGCTAGTTATAACCAATCAGTGGTCAAGTCCACCAACACATCTTAACAAGCAAGTATTGGCATGCTAGCATGTAACACATTGCTGTGAAGTCCAGCATGAACAGGGAGGAATATGTGAGTTCACATATAGTGTTCACAACAGTATACGGTTACGTGATATAATACTGCATCATCAAAATTTCAATGCAAGGAAAAACCCCACAAATTTACAAAAAATTATTAAATTTAGGATGCATCATTTAAAAAATACATTTTATATTTTTTTAAATGATGCAAATTTCAAAAAAAATAAAATAAAACCTAACTGTTAAAGAGCTAAAGAAAGCAAATTTCCAGGGAAGCGGTAATTTTTTTTTTTTAAGGGGGCAGTAGGCCAAATAAGTTTGGAAACCTCTATCTTAAGATTTCTGTATTTTTTGGTTCCTCAGTCAGTCAGTTAACAAACATATTAAGCACTTTCTCCATACCAGGCACTGTGCTAAGAGCTGGGAATACAAGCAGAAAGATAGTACTTGTCCTCGGGGAGTTTATATTCTAATAAAATAAAATAATAAAAAGCTGAAAAGGAGATAACTAAGTTGGGGGAATGGTAGATAAAGTCTGGAGTGCAACCTGAAGAAGAAGACACGGATGGCCCAGTCATTCCTTAAATGGGGGTTCTGGAAAAAGCCATCAATTCAGAAGGAAAGGCTTCAAATACAGGATGTATTTCCAATGTGTGAATTTCAAGGTTGGAGTAAGCTACCAGGAAGAAGTGGATTCTGGGGCATGACAGAGAAAGTTTCTCATTAGAAAATCCAGAACTCTGTAGAGGAATAAGCTTCTTCCCAATTCATATTCCTCAGGATTGGTTTATTTTGATCAATCAAATCCTATATATTGCACCAGAGGTGTTTAACGCAAATAGAAACACAGGTGCATACTGACTTGGAAAACCACAAATTAACATTATCTATGTTAGATTATATTTTTATCTTGTGAAACATTTCCAAATTACATTTTAATCTGGCTCCAGTCACACTCCATTAAGATAAAGGATTTGACAGCTCTGGACTACATCCAACTTGAATCTGCTTTCCCTCATTACTCTGTACCTTTCTAGTGACTGCCTGGCTGTAGCAAAGCCAGAATCATTTTATCCATTTCAAAGATACCATAGGAAAAACAAATGCTGTGCTTGGAGTACTCTGGCATATGGAAGGGAGTTGTGCCATATGCAAGGAAGGCATATAATATATGCTTGTTCAATGGGCTGGGCAGAACATCAAAGCAAGTTACTCCAAAATTTCTTTGAGTTTAGACCACACGCCTATCATCTCTTCTTCCCATTCCCCAAACCATTCCTTATCCTCTACTAATCGAATATTTAAATGCTAGCTTGAGTTTTGCTACCTGCATCACCTGCTGTAGGTGGAGAGACCACTTTGTATCAATCAGAAAATTCTGTTTAATTGATGAGGAAACTGAGTCCAAGAGAACGTATCACACACGTAAGCACTTCACTTTAGTTTATCAGTAAAAAGAAGTGATTGGACTTCCAGCCATTAGTACTGCATCTGCCTTCTAAGGCCCTGTAGGCTTCACTCTCTAACCTGCCTCTATACCCTTGTAGATCCCCACTATTATCTGACGTACAGTTGTAAACCAAGCATCCCTGGGCCTTGCCAGCTGCCCATGGCTGTATACTTTGGATTTCGAGGTTCTTCCATCTACCCTACAGTTGAACATTCTTTTATTTGCCATTTCCCTCCAAATACAGCAATGAAAGCTGTAAGCATCTCAATTTGGAGGCCAGAAAGGGAGGGAGGAGTGGCAATACCCATTAAAGGAGAAAAGAGTCAAGAAATTACTAGGAATATAAACATTTCAAGAAGACCAAAGAATTCAAGAGGAATTCATGGAATTCAAGAGGAAGAAAATCCAATTAAATACTCAAAGCACAAGTAATGAATAAACAAAGATAATACTAAGACTAAATGGCAGTATTACTGGAAACCATATTCTCAAAGGGAGTACAAAGATCTCTTCAAAGGGAGTACAAAGATTTCTTAAGAAATATAAGAAAAAGGAAAATTTCAGATAGATCATGACATTAGGAAGGTGATGCCATAACATGCAAGTTAAATGAGGCTGGGTGCAGTGGCAAGGTACTGATTTGCTTACACAGACACAGACACACAGACACACAGACACACACACCCGGATTTCATTAGTCTCTGAAAGCCAAGATATTTTCCTAGGAGAAAAGCTTCCCTGACTAAAATCTTCAATTCCAACTAAGTCAATAAGTATTTATTACAGATAATGATAAATTAACTACACCAGTTAAATACATTATAAAATTGAGTTCTTGCAATAAGAAATACTATCTTATGTATGTATAATGTTATGACATATGTAGCCACATCTATGTCCCCGATATACAAAAACACTAACACACTGCCTATATGCCAAGACATATCTGAGTTCATGTAACATTAAATTAGTATTATCACTAGACTTGCCCAACCAAGCATGCATTATCTATCACCTTTCATAACTCTGAATAATAGATGTTAAAGACTTTAATAGATAGTGCAATGCCAGGTCCTAAATTTTCCAGTCATCTCACTAAAACTACTTGTAACAAGTGGCATAGGCTTTCCTTTCCCAAGATCCACCAGTTATTAGTTTTCTTCCTCTACTTTCTAAGCTTTATTAATAAAAAACTTCACCAAGATACTGAAATATCACTGATCATCCCCAAGTACTGACACATAATACAGATAAAAAAAAAATCTATACATGCTTGACAATAGAGCAACAGCTGCTATTGTTGTTCAGATCTTGGTGACCCCATTTGGGGTTTTCTTGGCAAAGCTACTAAAGTGGTTTGCCATTTCCTTCTCCAACTCATTTTACAGATGAGGAAACTGAGGCAAACAGGCTTAAGTGAGTTGTCCAGAATCACAGAGTTAGTGTATGAAGCTGGATTTGAACTTGAAGAATCTTTCTGATTTCAGGTCAGCACTCTAGTCACTGTGCCACCAAAGATCCTAATGGCTATTGTAAAACAATGTAAAAATGAAATATGACAAAAATGCTAAGTTAGACAAAATGAAAATTAGAAATGAGAATTAAAAGTAGCATATTGTCTACAAATATACTGAAAAATGTCAGCAGAACTCTACATTTATAGGTGTATATTATAGAAGCATATTAAAAATGTAATTTCCCCAGCAACTTTTAAAAATAAATATTTCTCTAACCTAAAACATTTTCCAGATTGTTCCCTTAGGAAAAAGAGTAGAGCAAAAGTTTAGCCTTGCCTCCTAAATAGTAAAAAACAAACTTACCTCTAGGCTAGTTTCCCATCACCTGAAGCAACTGACCTGGGACCCAGCAAGGAAAGCATCCTCTTTAGTTACTCAGAATGAATGGTGATATTAATCCCAAGGAAGGGGATCTTTCTGTCTTTAAAGAGAATCTTCTGAATAGGAATAAATTAATAACTACTATTCTGTTAGCCCAACATTGTATTTTAATTTATGTTCAAGATTCCTATAAAAGTTTATCTCAAATAATATTAGAGTAGAGATGTGTCCCAGGGCACGGAAAGGAGGAAGGTGTGGTATGGTTAAGCAAATTTGGACATTTCTCTCTATAAGCAGAAAATGCTTGGATTTAGAACAATGTTAAAGGAATAAAAATTGTTTCTTACAGATGTCCCTAAAATACACAGTATAGTATTAATTTTTTTCTTCTACACTTCAATGGTGCCTTTTAGACTCCAATTCTGATGCCTAAGAAAAGGTAACATAGGTCCAAGGATCAATTTTATCTATGAAAGACCAACTAAATGAAAGTGAGAGTATTTTTAAGCCTGTACAAGAACTGCCCAACCTAAGAGAAGTCAAGTCAGTCAGAGAGGTTAAACAATCAGTAATCATCTTGTAAGATCTCTTCAACCTTGGTACTAAAACCTCAGTACCCTCTACCCCTATGACTCTGAGCTGCAGTGAAGAGTTACTCCCAAAACCTCCATTAAAGAAAGGACAGAAGGTTACAATCTAGTCATTTCTCACTGCTCTCCCCCCCCCCCCAACTCACCCCTTTCTGGCTTTCTTTAGCTATGCAGTCTTCCCCTTCAATAAACAGCAAACTCCCTGGGGGAGTCTTTGGCCTTTCTTTGTATCCCTAGCACTTAGCAAAGGGTCTGGCACATAGGTGCTTAATCATCGTTTGTTGTTGTGGGGAGGGGTGGGTGTCTTGTGACTTCCCAAGGATGTCGCAAGGTAATGTCTTGACCTATATGTGAATTGGATTTAAGTGAGGCAAAGTTTCAAAGTTGTCAGCCTCACTCTCTCTTCCAGAGTCACTGAAGTCCAGTGGTAAGACAAAAATCAAGATGACTGGGGATGGTCCAGGACACAATGGATAGTCTTGGTTATCTTTGACGTCTTGACCAAGTTCGAAGTGCTTCAGCCAACTTCAGGGTCATTTGAACAAATTGTTCTCATCCACCCATTCTCACAGGAAAAGTCTTCACGTGCTTCGGGTAGACGTTCTCCCTAAGTCACTGATGGGTTTGAGGCCTGTCAGTCACCCTTAATCTGGTTTACCCTGTTTGCTGAGACAGCTTACAAGGGTGCAACCCATGAGCATGCTACAGCTTCTTGGAGCCACAGATGAGGGTTGGGTGAATCAGGTGGATACCAAGGATTGGATGTGCAGCCCTGAAAAGGCTGAGACCTGAATTCAAACCTGGTCACTTAACCTGTTTCCTTCAAGTTTCCTTATCTGTAAAATGGAGACAATAATGCATCTGCTTCTCTGGGTTGCTATGATCATCAGATGAGATAATCATTATAAAGCACATAGCACAGTTCTGGTTTATCATAAATGCTATACAAATGTTAACTAACATATACATTTTACATAAAAAGACAGAATCTGGGCATTTACTCATGGCCTGGCCCTTTCCTGCCTTCTTATAATCCCTACAATCCATTCACATTGGCTTACTATTCCTCACACCCAAAACTCCCACCTCCCACATCAGAGCCTTTCTGCCCTATGACAGGAATGCTCTCTTTCTTCACACTTTTGACTCAGAGAAAGAACCAGATTATCTTCACTCAATCATCTTTTTAATCTCTGAGCATTTATAATTTTAAATGCCTAATTTAATTATTTTCAAGTGGGAGGGATTTTTGCTGTACACAATTTCTCTACCTCAGCAACAGGATCTCAAAACTAATTAACCTAATCATCCCCCCACCCCTGTTCTTGAAGGGGAGGGAGGAAAGGAATGTGTTATTGTTAAATCTCATATTTCAAACAAAACAACACAAACTCATTTCCCATGAGCATTCAAGACAGTTCAAAATTGCACTTGAGCAACAATAAGGAAACAAAATCTCTTTATCAAAGAATTGTTTACAATTCAGATAAAGAAAGCACAAGATTTTTTTTTTAATGAAACAGGCAGAAAGGTAAATAAGACATAGTCCCTAATCTCAAGGAACCTATAATTTAGTGAGTTTGGGATGGGAGGTGATAAAACACAAATATTATACAAATTAGAATATAGTAAATGCATAAGCTTTGACTAAAATCTTGGTACAAAAGCAGGTATTTGATAAACATTAGCTTAACTGAACTGCATTTAATAAGTGCCCATATAGCATAATAGAATTCCATTAAGAAGTGCTCCTAAGCTCAAGAAGCTTACCTATTATGTGCAATCTAAACTGATTTTCTCCAGAGTGAGGTTAAGTAGGAGTCAGGCTGTTTACCTAATTTGTTTTATTTGGAGGAAATTGTTCAAATTTGTTTAGGATAAAGCTGAACATTGAGAAAAAAATATAAAAGTTATGACACGATTTAGAATCACGGAATCTTAAAGATAATGTACCAGGTTAGGAAACTGTGGCCCAAAAAAGGTGACCTATCACAAAGATTGTAGTAGGCTAATCAGACCACACATAAAAGGAAAAATTGGAGAATATCAAGGAACACAAATTATACTTAAAATAATGAGGAAAAATAATGAGAAATTGTTGTAATCTCTTGAAAGTACAACAGTCTTAATTTTCCAGAGAAAAGAAATGCAATGAGATTTGGAAACGCTAGATACACAAGAATGGGAAGAGACCTCAAACAAGACAATGATGACTGATAGAAGCAGAGAAAACCAACGGCAGGAAAGGACTCCCTAGTATTCCAGGAGAAACTGCTAGGAAAACGGGGAAGCACTTTGGCCAAAGGAGGTTCCAAGCAGCACCTTGGACTGAGCCAGAAGAAGCTCTAATGGGACAAGCACCCTACACACAAAACATCACCTTAGGAGAAAACAGGAGACACAGGAAGAGCTTACCTTCAGATCCATGGTTTGGGGGAAACACACAATAAAACAAGGGAGAATGGAAACAAGAAAAGACAAAACTGTAAAAATTGATTACGTAAAAGCAAAAATCTCTCACATCAAATAAACCAATACAACTGGAATAAAAAGGAAAGCTGGTATTTGGGAGGGAAACCTTTTATATCAATTTTTTGGGGTTTTAAAATTATGATATCCAAGAAACCCTCTAACCCAGTGAGGTCAAAGACAGAAGGAAAAATGCCATAATCACCAAAATATCCATAGTCATACTTTCTGCAGCAACAAAAAACAGAAACAAGGCAGGGGAATAGCTAAATAAGTTATAATATATGAGCATAATGAAATCATCAGAGTCAGCATTTGAGAGGTAGAAAGGACCTTAATGGCCATCGACTCCAACACTTGGTGTAGTGGCAATGTACTTAGAGTCAGGAAGCCTTGAGCTTGCACCTGCATCAAACACTTACAAGCTGTGTGACCCTGGGCAATACTTCAAGCTCTCTGTCCATCAGTTTTCTCATCTGTAACAGGAAGGGGTTGGATTTAATAGCATCTAAGGTCCCTGCCTCTAAATCCATGAATCTGTGAACGCCACCATAACATCCCTGACAAGTGATCATCTAGCAGAGTCTCTGCTTAAAGACCTACAATGAAGGGAAACCAGGACATTTCCGGACAGCTGTATATGTGAAGCTTTTCCTCAAGAGCAAGTCTAAATTTGCTTCCGGTTCTCCTCTCTGCAACATTTTAATGAGCCAGAAAAACAAACAAACAAACAACTGCAAATGAAGAATTTCGGGATAACTGGAAAGACATTTATGAACTGAAGTCACAATGACTACTATAGGAAAATAACACTAAAGCACATCAGAATTCAGATCAATAAAATGATCCATCTTGATCATCTTGATTCCACAGGCCTGCATTACCACCCATTTCTTAGCTGAGAGGTGGCAGACTATGAGTGGGATCCCAGTAACACATTCAAGATGGTCAACGTATTTTCTTCTTTGTTACCAGGTAATGTTCTACACGTGTGGGTGTGGGAGGGTGTTACTGGAAAGTGACTACTGTTTTTTTTAAAAGCATCAATAAAATTAAAAATTGAGGAACTCTGAGAAACTTTACCCACTGCAACATCTTGCACTGTCTCCTTTTACCTCCTTTATTGGGATACAACAGTAATTCCTATGTTCTTTTAGGTGGATGGGAGGAAAATTAAGTCTGGAAAAGGAGAAGCTGATAAAACAATAGTGAATGATTAAAACAGAGATGAAGACTGAAAGAAATATAAACGTCTGAACCAGTCAAGACAAGTGAGAAACTGGGAGAAAAGGAATTTTAAAAGAAAAGTAACTGAAAACTACATGATATTCACATATGGGTGAATGGACTTCTGAAGCGACACAAAAGAAAGTAAGAAATACATATTCCTCAGGTAACCCCACATTAAACCAATGTTAACATATTCTCCGAATACAGTAAAAAAAAAAAATTCAAATGTTAGGAACAGTGTAATCAGTGATGTATAGTTAAACTATATAGTTAAAATCTCTTTTTTAGGAGGTATAACAAAGTCCTTTTAATACCCTTATCCGCATAATAGTTTGTAAAATGCTTTTCCCAACCTTAAAAAATAATTAACCTCTAGGAAACAGGTGTTCTAATGAATAGATCCTTATCCTTAAAACACAACCTTGTAAATAGAGTCCTTAAATACAAGTACACTTTCTAAAAACAAATGGAAAACAAGCAAATCCAACATACAGAGAGGAAAGGAAATAAGAATATGATAAGGGTAGTCTTAGAAATGTGGGATAGTATTTTCTTTAAAATTAATTGAATGTATATGATTATAAGTTAAAAATTATACAAAATGCAGGCTATTTCTTTGAACTTGAAATAATTTTTCAATCCACGCATATTAAAAAAATTTCAATTAATAACATTTATATTCTCTTCCTCACACCTCCCATCCCCACCCCAAACTGAACAAAGAAGAAAAACCAAACACAAGAAAAATGACGAGTCAAACAAAACAAATTCCCATTGTAGCCACGTAAATGCATGTAGCACCCTTTACGTTCTGTGAGGAAGGGAATAATTCAGTTACTCTCAAATTATGATTGGTCATCACAACATTTATGATAAATATCTTAAGTTTCTCACAGTTGTTCTTTTTACAACGTTTTGGTTCCTGTACAAATTGTTCACCTGGTTCTGCTAACTTTACTCTGAATCAGCTCATACTGAAATTCTCTGAAACCATCATTTCATCATTCGGATGGCACAATTGTATTTCATTATAATTATATATATTATAATTTTAATCTATTCAGTCCTATGAACAGCCTCTTAGTCTGAAATTCTTTGCCACTACATTAATACTTTTTACATTTGGTCCTTCTCTTTTTCTGATCTCTTTAGAATACAGTCCTAGTAATTATTCTTGCCTATTATATCAATAACTCTCTAGTTGTCATAAACCACCACTTGTTAAGGGAGTGGGGCACAACAACAAATAGAATTAAGTTTTCAGTCACAATTCTTGGTGTTACTCTGATTTACTTGGGCCATTTCTAGTTTAAATGTTTGGGACTTTATGAAGCAAACAAACAACAGTTCCGATAACTTCTCCAACATTTATCACCCAAAAGAAAGGTTAGCCTTAAAGTATCTGGGCCAATTGCCTTGGCCACTATTCTCTAATTCTACGAATGAGGTAACGCCTGCCCTCTAGTGTTCCAACTAATGATCAGACCAACTCCCCAAGGTCAGACTGATGTCCCATACCTGGGACATACATACATGCTGATGGTTTCAGTAGTCCTGTCCCCTTCAGGAACCAATTCTGCCAAAGCCCCAAGAATTTTCTATGGAAATTCAATTATGTTAGTCATCAAGTACAGGAATTCTAGGTCTTTTTATTTCTTTTCATGGTTTCTAAAAACAGTTATCCTTTCAAGGTAAAGTAGAAGCTATTCATGATCTGTATATTACCAATTCTCTACAGAAAAGTCCTAATGATCCTCCATTTTACCTAAGAATCTCATCAAAGGCTCTGGTATCACAGTTTCCATTGGTTACAAAGTAACCAATAGAATATAAATTTATAGTCACCCTCCCCACACCCTTTTGGTAGGGGAGATGTGAGGGCTTGTGAGCTCTTCATAAAATTAACATCAATAATGGCAAAACCCTGGTTTTTCTTCCCTTATGTCACTGCAGAACCAGCCAGTAACCTCAGCAGAAATATCAAGAAAGAAAACATGAGGTTTTCTTTCCAGTTCCTTAGTAACTACTTCTTTCACCATTTAGAATTAGGAAGTTATCATTTTCCAAGTGATTTCCATTTTAATATAGGAGGTCCTTATTGACATCAACAGTTGTGGCATTCTAGGATACATCCTACTGTCTAGAAATAAAAATCAGGAAAACCCAGAAAGTAACATTTGTTTACATTCACAATCACTTAACCATATTGACAACCAGCAGAATTAAAGTGACAGCATAAGGAGCTGACAAAAGAGTAAACTGAATTCATTTCACTTCAACAAAAGAGATGAGGTGTCTACTCCATGCAAAGGAGTACCTCTGTACCTCTTTGGGGTACAGAGATAAAAAGGAAATCTTCTACCGTACTGGAGACAGAGGATGATGCAAAATGGGAAAGCTCAAGGTGAATGTTTGTTCTATGCTTAGGTCTGCTTCTGAAAAACATTCTGCCAGTGGCAGCTTCTCATCAGTCCCCTGAGCTGCCTTTCCATTGTGATGGGAGGCTGGAGGTTGGAGACAGAAGCTGCACTTTATGGACAGCTCAGGATGTTCCAGATAACTTTTCCTTTCCCCTTAGTGGGTCTCTGCTTGCCTCCCTTCCACCTTTTGGTCTTCCTCTTATGTGTCATCTTTCTCCATTCAACTGTAAGCTTCTTTATGTCTGGGATGTCTTTCCCTTCCATCCCCCCATATTTGTATCCCAGCACTTAGCAGCACAATGCCTGGCACATAGTAAGTGCTTAATAAATGTTGACTGAGTTGAACTGGATTACTTTCTAACCCAATACTAGTACAGATGAGGTTACTAGATGATTAAGATAAGGAATTTTTAATTCCTTTTACTTATGGTATATGACATGTTGCTTCTTGAGTCTGTTCTAAAGTGTTTTACGTTTCACCTTTCCAGTTACTGTTTTGTAATGATGATGAGAAACTTCAATTTGTCATTAACACAGAAGCTAAAATTAGTAACAAAGATGACAAGTGATAGCAAAATGCAGGAGGGGCTTACCAAAAGGATCTTCCATGCCACGACTAACCAGCTTTGATGGGAGGGAACAAGTGGGACTGCTCTAGTTCCTAAAACAAACAAACAAAAGTATTATACTAAGTTTTCTCAAAATCTAAACTTCTACTACTCCTTGTACATTTAAATAAAGGCAATTTAATCACTTAAAAAGAAAAAAACAAAACAAAACAAACCACAACCCTTATTTATCAACTGGATGTTGCTTACAATTCCTTCCCCTAAGTCCTGAGTCTATATATATGATGTCCCAAAAATCTTGGTGCAGTTTTAACCTTCGATAACTTTAGTAGCTTTAATAACTTAAAACTAAGACTTCTGAGACATCCAGTCTGTTTACAATCCTAATCTTAAAAGGTATATATCCCTGATTCTCACTCCCTCCTCTTTACCTCCATCCTATCAGTACACCTTACTTATCAGTGGTGGAAAAAAAAAAAAAGAACCTTACCCAGTGCTGCACGATCATTTTATTTTCCTTCTTAAAATGTAGAACTTTCAACACTTCTCTTAAATCATAATTCAACTAACCATAGGCTTAAAATTTCTTCCTTACCCAGTCCCAACAGTCCCATCAGTTTACCTCCACCTACTTCCTCTCCTTTGTATCTTCAAGAACATGCCCCATCCCTTTACCTTGAGTCTTTGCTACAAGATCCCTCATTCCATCTACCAAGCCAAATCTTCCTAGCCTTTCAAACATAACTCAGATCTCACTTGAAGGACTCCTTCTCTCACTATGCAGAGTTTATTTCCAACAGTCATCATGCATTTCTGCATTTGCATCCAGTTTTTGTTCATATTTATTTACCTTCACAGCATTCCTTTTGGCTTACAAATATTTTTAAGACATAGACTGTATTACACCTGTGTAGCATATGTAATCTTGTCTTTCAATGTGTAAACTATAAGCAAAGAACAATTAGCAAATTCCAAAGGTATTGTTGGGAAGTTGGGAAGGATAAAAGTCTGTTTACGACAACTCTGTGAGTTACATGTTAATAAGGCCAAGGTCTCCCACTGAATCCAGGGCAATCATCTTGATCTATATCTTGCCACTGAATCCAGATGGCTCTAGAGGAGAGGAGAGTATGAGGCTGGTGACTTCACACAGCCCCGCCTCACTTAAATCCAACTGATCTTCTGTGAGAATGAAGGACAAATAACAACAAGACATGTAGTTTAAATATCATTATTCCTTTTTTTATAGCTAAGGAAAGAGGTACTTGGAGGTAAAGTGACTTCTCCAGTCCTATTTAATCCAAATTTTTCTAAAGGATTCCCAACAAATAATGACTCAGCTTTTGCTTGAAGACCTCCAAGGAAGGGGAACCAGGACTCATGGCTTTTCCTCCTTTGGTTTTTCTTTCTTCTTATTTCCTAAACCACCTCCTCTGTAATCCCTCTCAAAAGAGGGTTACCACCTATTCTACTGAGATAATAGAGGCCATGTGCTGTGAAAGCTGTTGGATGGACAACTCATCAGTTTGTATCAGTACAACTATCTTGTACCAACACTGCACGTGTATAGTGAGCTAAATCCATAATTAAACAGGAGGGAAAAGGCACACAAGACCACCTTTTGGAAACTGCATTGTTTCTAAAAGATGATGATGATGATGATGTTGACATCAACTACAATACTTCAGACCCATCTTTTCAACAGTGATATTCTTACAGTGACATCATACAAATGGAAATCACAGAATATTCTCCATAGAAGGATCGCAGAACTAAACTCAAGAATTACTCAAAGGGAAATGGAGGGGGTACATACACAATACATGTCAACAAGCTGCAACATATTTAAAATGAAGTAACATAAAGTATGTTACTGGAGGAATATATGACCCAAAAAAGAGATGGGCTAGTCTGGGGGTGGGAAACCTGTGGCCCCAAGGCCACATAGGTCCTTTAGGTCCTCAAGTGTGGCCCTTTAATTGAATCCAAGCTTCACAAAACAAATCCCTTTAATAAAAGGATAGCCACAACAAGGAAAAAACTGATCCACTGGTATGAACACATTGTCAAGAGAATTCAAGAAAGGTTCCTGGCACTGTGGGATGGAGTCCTTGACTTGCTGACACCTCCAGTGACGTCAACTGCTACCTCTTAAGGCTTCCTTTTACACTTTCAGATAGATCTTATTGTTAAGAAGAGAAGGAGTGACAAGTCATTAAGATGGGGGAGGAAGAAAAGAATAAATCTTACAGATCTATAGTTACTTATAGGCTCTATCACTATGTTAGAGTCAAGTTACTGTATGTCCAATTGTCCAAAGCTGATCAGACCAATACAAGCTTGCAATGCTCTACCACAGGTTGGGCACAAGTAGTCCGCATGAACATTTGGGGTGGATTCTCTAAATCAGCACATCACATTTCTTTTGAGCTACTCAATTCTGCTTTGCTCATAGAGCACAGCACCTTCTGAGGCAGGCATGCTATCCTGGGTGGTCCTGTGCTAATGTTTCCTATGTCATGCAATCCATTCCAAAGTTCTTAAGAGAAACCTTGAGAGTGTCCTTGTATCACTTCTTCTGACCACCACATGAGCACTTGCCATGGGTGAGTTTTCCATAAAATAGTATGCTTTTAGGCAAGCATATGTTTAGCATTTGAACAATGTGGCCAGCCCATGAAAGTTGCACTCTCCTTAGTAGAGTTGGAATGTTTGGCAGTCTAGTATCTTATCGCCAGGTGATCTTCAGAGTCTTTCTAAGCTAATTCAAATGGAAGCAATTCAGTTTCCTGGCATGATACTGGTATACTTCAAAGTTTCACTGGTAAACTGTCCAAGTTTCACAGGCATACAATGAGCTCAGCACAACGACTCTGCAGAACTTCAGTTTGGTAGTCAGTCTAATATCTCCTCTCCTATACTTTCCTTCAGAGCCTCCCAAACACTGAGCTAGCTCTGACAATGAGTCATCAACCTCATTATCAATGTGTACATCCCTAGAAAGTACATTACCAAGATAACTGAATTTATCCACAGCATTCAAAACTTCTCCATTTGTTATTACCACTGGTTCCACATGTGCATGGTGTGGCGCTGGTTGGTAGAGTACCTGTTTTTTCTTGGTGTTGTTAGGCCAAAATTAGCACAAGCAGCAGAAAATCAATCCATACTTTGTTGCATCTCTGCTTCAGAGGCCACACTGAGTGTACAATCATCTGCAAAAAAAAAAAAAATCGTGTACCAATTCTCCCTCCACTTTAGTCTTAGACTGAAGTTTAATCAAGTTAAATAGTTTATCATCAATACAGGAGCCGAGTTTGATGCTATGTTTGTCCTCACTGAAGGCATCTGACAACATGGCCAAAAACATCACGCTTTTTAACAAGCATGGGAGCAAGCAGACAGTCTTGTTTTACTCCACTGAGGTCTGGGAAAGTGCAAGAACACTGTCCACTATCCAGAACCTGGGCAAGCATGCCATCAGGAAAGTGAAACATAACACTGATAAACTTCTCTGGGCAACCAAATTTTGACATAATTTTTCATAAATTTTCTCACAACCAATAGTATCAAAGGTCTTAGTCAGATCGACAAATATTGTGTACAGATGTCCGTTCTGAGCCTGACATTTCTCCTAGGGTTGTCAAGCAGCACACACCATAACCCCTCTTCCTCAGCCCCTTCTGAAGTCACACTAGCTGTCAGGTAGATGACCACTTTCCAGGTGAAAGATCAGCATGCCTAATGGCATTCAAAAACTCTTCTTCAGTTGGAAATTTGGCTAGAGAGGAACTGACTTCAACCAGAGGTAAATGGTTAATGGCTTCAGCACTGATTGATGATGGTCTGTTGAGAATACTATGGAAGTGTTCAGTCCATCTCTCCTGGGTCATGTCCTTATGACAAATCAATGTGCTTTCATCAGCACCGAGTAGTTGAAATGCACCATGTGTCTTTGGCCAATAAATAAACTAAATTTGAAAAAAAATGGATGAGTGATCAAAGGTATGCACAATATTCAATGTGGCAAGTATGATTTCATGATGAAGAATCACTGAAGCATTTACATGATTTAGTTATACAAACTAGAAAGAACACTGTCTTTGGTGTCAGAGGACCTGAGTTTAAATTCCCACTTCTGACCCTTCTTATTGTGTATCCTGGAGCAGGTCCCAACTTTACTGAGACTTAGTTTCCTCACAGGTAAAATCAAAAATATTGGTCTAGTTAGTCTGAACTCTTTTCAATTCTAAATCTACAGTCCTTTGTCCTTCAGTCAGATTTGATCATTTACTACATCTGTAACTTTGGGCAAAGCTTTTTGCTTCTCTGGTCCTTTGCTCCCTCATCTATAAAATTAAGGAGTTGGATGAAATGATATTTGTGATCCTCCCCAGCTCTCAATGTATGACATGTAGCCACACCTCTGATTCCACACATGAGGAAACAGACTCGAGATTTTTTTACTCATGACATTTTTACTCATGGGTCCAAATGGGTGTTAGAGGAAGAGCAGGACTCAGGACCTGCATCTCCTGACTTCTAGTCCCATGCAGTTTTAGACTAACCTAAACCTTCTGATTCTATAGAACATGACTTCATAAAGCTTTTTTTCCTAAAGTATTCCACACAGCACACAGATAAATGTAAATCTGGCACATTGTTTCTGAAAGGTCACATACCTTCATTAGACCTTAACAACTCATGGAAAGTGCTGACTGAATTTAGGCACCTAGCACTTATTGTGGAATGCAAGCAGACAGAAATTTAAACATATTTTCCTAACTCAAGGCCAATGGCCACTTGTGTATAATTTGACAATACAACCTTACTTAAAATGTAAACTCTACTTAATAGAATTACCACTTGAAGATAGAGATTGTTCTGGTATTATGTGTTCCAAGTTCCTAGAACAATGTTTTACACATAATAATTTACCCTTATCTTTGCTGAATTTTATTAAAATGTGTGATTAACCTTCCCAAAAGAAAGGGATTAGTGGGTAGAGATTTAGAGGATCTTTAGAGATTATCTGTCCATCTCCTCCATTTTATAGATGTAGCATAGAACGCCTGAACCCAGGTCCTTTTTCCATCAAAACAGGAAAATGAAAAAGGTCTGGCCTTCAACAGAGCATACTTCAGATATAAGAAAAAGACACAATTCATCCCTCAAATCAAGATTTTACAAGTTTTAAGTAACATGAGAATTCCCCTTATACACCTGAAAACAATTAAGAAACTGCTACATATATATGAAAAGCCAATAAGGTTGAAGATGTTATATAAGGCTAAAGATTCCATCAGGTCATACACTTGAGGGTAAGGATTGTTTTTTACCTCTTTTTGTATCCCCAAAATTGGCACAGTGCCTACCTGGCATAAAGCTGTTCTTCATAAATGTTGATTGATCAACAGATCCATCCAGACCAGTTTTTAACCTGATAGAGGCATCAAGAAGATGCCTTCTTTGAGGTAAATCTAAAAAGTACTTTACTTCCCTTTTTAAAAAGTATAGTATTTTGAAATTAACCTGTACAAATTTATCTAAGCCCTCTAAAACCAGAGTTTTCAGACCATACTGCCTCTCTGGGTAAGGAGTGCCTAAGTTTGCTACTATCTGTCCTAGAAGCATCATTTCCTTCTATTTTTCTTAAAACTGTCTTTGCCAAACTTTAAAGATGTTCTCTAATTCGAGGACACTAGGAATGTCAGCACTAGCAATGGAATAAGCTGGACAAGTAAAAGATAACCTTCCAGTTGGGATCAGTTGAGAGCCTGTCTTCACCCGAAAGTGGAATAATGGATAGAGGCCTTCCTTACCACTAACCATCGGTATTCCATTCCACTCCTCTGCCTCCTCTCTTCCTCAGACTTTGGCCTCTACATTTCTAATACTGCCTGATAATCTGACTTTAACTTTGGTCTTTGCTGCTTCAGGTTGGTATTTCATGGGTTTAATTCTTAACTAACTCATACCTTCAGCCTGCTAGAGCAGAAAAACAAGTCTTCAAAAAAGGGACATGGTGAACTCCTTTTCAAATCATCATAAATCACAAATTTGGGGATTATGAAGAGATTTAGAGAGCATTAAGTCCAATTCTCTGATTTAACAAATGAATAAACTGAGGCTTAGGTTAGAGTTGTGCTCATCCAATTTTTAACCGTCACAAGTCCAAATATGCCCTTTCCTCCATCTTTATCTTTCCAGTCTTGGACCATCTAATCAATCCAATCCCGCCCTGAAAGAGCCCCATTCACCAAATACCCAACAAGTGGTCATCTAGCCTCTGCTTGGAGTATTCCAATAAAGAAGAAACTGACGCTTGCAGGGACAGCCCCTTCCATCTTTGGTTGGTCTAATTAATGGCAAATTTTTCCTGACATCAAGCTGAAATTTTCTCTCTTGGAAATATATCCATTGCTCCTAATTCAGTCCTCTGCTAGCCACTTAGCTGGAATGAACATTCTGTCAAAAGGAAGAATATATTTTAAGCTAAGAATGGTAGGTCAGCTCCAATCTGTGTTAACTAATTGGATTGAGGAATGGGAAGCTTCCAAGTCTGAGGGTACAGCTCCAATTTGCTTTCTAGAATGGCTGGACCAATTTTATACTAGTGTAAAGGTGAAGAACTCATGGCCAGAATCAGATCAAAATGTAACTGAGAAATGTTTAACAAAGCAAATAAAAATACAATATGACACAGGTCACGTTTATCTGCGGTTTTCAAAGTCAATATGTATGAAAGGCAGGGATATACCACTGCATGAGGGCCCCTTGCTACTTACAATCCCTTCAACCTTTGTCATATTCCTCCTCCCATTTTTGCCAGCCAGTCTGATGGGTATGAAACAGAATCTCAAAGTTGCTTTAATGTGCATTTCTCTTAATTATTAGTAATTCAGAGCCTCTTTTCGTATGGTTGTTGATATCTTCTGTTTCTCTGTTTGAAAAATGCCAGCTCCTGTGAGCGCATCCAACCATTCTGGAGAGCAATTTGGAACTATGCCCAAAGGGCTACAGAAATGTGCATACCCTTTGACCCAGCAATATCGCTACTAGGACTATATCCCCAAGAGATCATAAAAATGGGAAAGGGTCCCACATGTACAAAAATATTTATAGCAGCACTCTATGTAGTTGCCAAAAACTGGAAGTCAAGGGGATGTCCATCAATTGGGGAATGGCTGAATAAATTATGGTATATGAATGTAATGGAGTACTATTGTGCCATAAGAAATGATGAACAAGAAGACTTCAGAGAGGCCTGGAAGGACTTATATGACCTGATGCTGAGTGAAAGGAGCAGAACCAGGAGAACTTTATGCACAGCAACAACCACAGTGTGTGAGAGTTTTTTCTGGTAGACTTAGATTTTTGTAATAACACAAGAACTTCTGAAAAAAAAAAAAATCCCAATGGTGGACCTCAAGGCAAAATGCCTTCCACACTCAGAGAGAGAAATATGGAAGTCACTCACATAATGTAGCAGATCATGTTTGTGTATGTGTATCTGTTTGTGTATCATGTTCTGATTTGTTATATGGATTCTTTCATTTATCTTAGTCTGACTACATAGCATGACTATAGTGAAAATATACTCAATAGGAAAGTATATGTAGAATCTATACAGAATTGTATGCAGTCGTGGGGAGGGAGGGAGGTAGTGGGGGGTGGGTGGGGAGGGATAAAATCGCAATTGTATGGCAATGATTGTTAAACATTAAAAAAATAAAAAAATTAATAAAAAAAAAAAAATAAAAAAATAAAAAAAAAAAAGAAAAATGCCAGCTCCTACCTTGTGACCTTTTGATCTACTGCGAAATGGCTCTTAGGATTTATAAATCTGAATCAGCTCCTTATACACTTTGGATAGAAGAAGTTTATACTTGCGAAGATTTCTGTCCCAGTTAACTGTCTGATCCCATTCTTTCTCATCTTAATCTCCTGCAAGTTCCTTTCCTTCTTGCTACAACTCTTCTCAGACCTCACCTCTACTACTGCTATAAACATTTTTGCCTATATGGAACTTCTGTCACTGACCTCCTCTGAATATATATCCAGTAGCAGGACTGCTGGGTCAAAGAACAGGAAGAGCTAATTAATTTTCTTACAAAATTCTAATTGGTTTTCAGAAGTTCTGTACCAATTCACAGCTCTCCCAACTATGTATTTAGTCTCTGTCCTCCAACAGCTAATGCAGAACCAACTATATTCCCATTTTATCACCTATGCCAATTTTTCAGTATAAAATAAAAATCTCAGGGTTGTTTTCATTCACGTTTCTCTTATCAGTGATTTGGACCAATTTTCATAAAAAGAGAAATCTATTTGCTACTTACTAGAATTATGCAAAAAGAATGACTCAAATGGCCCAAAAGTATGGCCCAGAGCTTCTACTTCTATTCCAATTATTGCTTTCACATCTGGGTGGCCAGGGGTAACAGGCACGGCACCCCCCCCCCATCCCCGACTAGAAAATCAGTGTAAAATATTTCATTTGTATCAGAGAAGTCGTCTGAATTTGTTCTTTTTCTTTTCTGGGGTATTTACAGTACCTAATTGTAAAATTTGGATTAGTATTTGGTTATAGGTTCTGTGTCATCTACCAGCCTCTGGGTGTTGCCTGTGGCTTCCACAAAACTCCCCCAAAATTCCCATTTAATTTCTTATACCAATCCATGATATATTGAAACCATGATGGATAAAGTCATGATGTAGAAAGGATTACTGTATTAAGTATATAATGAAGACAGATCAATAACAAAAAAAAATGTCCAAAATATTTATAGAAGCACTTTTTGTAGCAAGCAAGAACTGGAAAAAAAAAATATCCCATCAGTTGGGAATAACTAAATAAACTGTGCTAAGTAAACATAAAGGATTATCACTCCACTGTAGAAATGGTGAAAATGACAGATACGGAAACAGGAAAATCTTATATGAATTGATGAAATAAGCAGAATGAGTAAACAATATGGACCATGATGACACTAACTTGAACGGAAAAGCAAAAATAATAAAAATCTGATGCTGCAAAATTATAAGAAGCAAGCTTGGACCCAAGAAGAGATGAAAACATAGCCCCAACTCCCCATTTTTTTAAAAGGTTGGGGACACTACATATCATGTCAGACTATATAAATTATATGATATATATAGGTGAGATTGGCTGAATTCTTTCCCTCTCTTTTTTCTTCATTATAGAAGACAGCTGTCTGGGAGGGAGAGATACAATGGAAAGTGGAAATAACTTTTTAAAAGACATTCACATGGCAAAAAATTGGAAATCAAGGGGAGGCCTATCAATTTGGAATAGCTGAACAAGTTGTGGTAATATGAATGTAATGCAATATTGCTGTGCTATAAGAAATGAAGAACATGAAGACTTCAGAAAAACCTGGAAAGATTTACACGAGGGGTGGAGCCAAGATGGCGGAGTAGAAAGACGCACATACACATAGGTCTGAACCCACAACCCATAGAACATCTGTATAAAGTAACTCACGGCGAATTCTGGAGCAGTGAGGCCACAGAACAGTGGAACGAAGGAGATTTCTGTTCCAGAGGGACCTGCAAACCTCTCGCAAAAGGTCTGTCGCGCTGCCGACACAGAGCCCAGCCCAGCCCTGCCACGGCACCGAGAGGAACAGATCCGAGCAGGCTTCAGGGATGGGATCTCCAGTGGCCACGCAGGTCCCTCCACCCACAGGTGACGGGGGTCGGTGAGAGGGTCTCTTTGGCGGGTCGAGAGGGGAGTGGGGTGCCCCCATAACTCAGGCCCCCTCGGGAGGCAGAAGCTGAGGGAGCGGCAGGCCAGGGCTCCCCAAGCAGGCAGGAGCCTGGATCCATTGTTGAAGATCTGTGCATAAACCCCCTGAGGGAACTGAGCCCAAGAGGCGGCCCTGCCCCAACCTGAGCACCTGAACTTAATCTCACACTGAATAGCAGCCCTGCCCCTGCCGAAGCCCCGAGGCTGGGGAGCAGCATTTGAATCTCAGACCCCAAGCGCTGGCTGGGAGGATCAGGAGGCGAGGTGGGTGTGAGGAAAATATTCAGAGGTCAAGTCACTGGCTGGGAAAATGCCCAGAAAAGGGAAAAGAAATAAGACTATAGAAAGTTACTTTCTTGGTGAACAGGCATTTCCTCCCTTCCTTGCTGGTGAGGAAGAACAATGCTTACCATCAGGCAAAGACACAGAAGTCAAGGCTTCTGTGTCCCAGCCCACCCACTGGGCTCAGGCCATGGAAGAGCTCAAAAAGAATTTTGAAAATCAAGTTAGAGAGGTGGAGGAAAAACTGGGAAGAGAAATGAAAGACATGAAGTCAAAGCATGAACAGCAGGTCAGCACCCTGCTAAAGGAGACCCAAAAAAACGCTGAAGAAATAACACCTTGAAAAATAGACTAACTTAATTGGCAAAAGAGGTTCAAAAAGTCAATGAGGAGAAGAATGCTTTCAAAAGCAGAATTAGCCAAATGGAAAAGGAGATTCAAAAGCTCACTGAAGAAAACAGTTCTTTCAAAATTAGAATGGAACAGATGGAGGCTAATGACTTTATGAGAAACCAAGAAATCACAAAACAAACCAAAAGAATGAAAAAATGGAAGATAATGTGAAATATCTCATTGGAAAAACAACTGACCTGGAAAATAGATCCAGGAGAGACAATTTAAAAATTATGGGCCTACCTGAAAGCCATGATCAAAAAAAGAGCCTAGGCATCATCTTTAATGAAATTATCAAGGAAAACTGCCCTGAGATTTTAGAACCAGAGGGCAAAATAAGTATTCAAGGAATCCACTGATCACCGCCTGAAAGAGATCCAAAAAGAGAAACTCCTAGGAACATTGTGGCCAAATTCCAGAGTTCCCTGGTCAAGGAGAAAATATTGCAAGCAGCTAAAAAGAAACAATTCAAGTATTGTGGAAATACAATCAGGATAACACAAGATCTAGCAGCCTCTACATTAAGGGATCGAAGGGCATGGAATAGGATATTCCAGAAGTCCAAGGAACTAGGACTAAAACCAAGAATCACCTACCCAGCAAAACTGAGTATAATACTTCAGGGAAAAAATTGGTCCTTCAATGAAATAGAGGATTTTCAAGCATTCTTGATGAAAAGACCAGAGCTGAAAAGAAAATTTGACTTTCAAACACAAGAATGAAGAGAAGCATGAAAAAGTAAATAGCAAAGAGAAGTCATAAGGGACTTACTAAAGTTGAACTGTTTACATTCCTACATGGAAAGACAATATTTGTAACTCTTGAAACTATTCAGTATCTGGGTACTGGGTGGGATTACACACACACACATGCACATGCACATGCACATGCACACACACATAGAGACAGAGTGCACAGAATGAATTGAAGAGGATGGGATCATATCTTAAAAAAATGAAATCAAGCAGTGAGAGAGAAATATATTGGGAGGAGAAAGGGAGAAATAGAATGGGGCAAATTATCTCTCATAAAAGAGGCAAGCAAAAGACTTATTAGTGGAGGGATAAAGAGGGGAGGTGAGAGAAAAACATGAAGTTTACTCTCATCACATTCCACTAAAGGAAGGAATAAAATGCACACTCATTTTGGTATGAAAACCTATCTTACAATACAGGAAAGTGGGGGATAAGGGGATAAGCAGGGTGGGGGGGATGATGGAAGGGAGGGCATGGGGAGGAGGGAGCAATTTGAGGTCGACACTCATGGGGAGGGATAGGATCAAAAGAGAATAGAAGTCATGGGGGACAGGATAGGATGGAGGGAAATATAGTTAGTCTTATACAACACAACTATTATGGAAGTCATTTGCAAAACTACACAGATTTGGCCTATATTGAATTGCTTGCCTTCCAAAGGGAAGGGGTGGGGAGGGAGGGAGCTAAAGAAGTTGGAACTCAAAGTGTTAGGAACAATTGTCAAGAAATGTTCTTGCCACTAGGAAATAAGAAATACAGGTAAAGGGGTATAGAAAGTTATCTGGCCCTACAGGACAAAAGAGAAGATGGAGACAAGGGCAGAGAGGGATGATAGAAGAGAGAGCAGATTGGGCATAGGGGCAATTAGAATGCTTGGTGTTTGGGGGGGGGAGAAAAGGGGAGAAAATTTGTAACCCAAAATTTTGTTAAAATGAATGTTAAAAGTTAAATAAATTAATTAAAATAAAAAAGTAAGATACATTTAAAAAAAAAAAAAGATTTACACGAACTGATGCTGAGTGAAGTGAGCAGAAGAAGGAGAACAGTATACACGGTAACAGCAACACTGTGCTCTTCTCAGCAATACAATCTAAGACAATTCCAAAAGGCTCCCGATGGAAAATGCTCTCCACATCCAGAGAAAGAACTATGGAGTCTGAGTGGAGATCGTAGAATACTATTTTCTCTTTTTTGTTTTTTTTTTCTAGTGGTTTTTCCTTTTGTTCTGATCTTTCTTTCACAACGTAACTAATGTAGAAATATGTTTTAATGTGACTGTACATATATAACCTCTATCAGATTGCTTGCCATCTTGAGGAGGGGAGGGAGGAAAGAAGAAAAAAAATTTGGAACTCAAAATCTTTTTTTATTGAAGGTGTCAGGTTAAAACATTTATTTATTTATTTATTTATTTTGGTATTTAAATTTATTTAAGTTTTCAACATTCATTTTCACAAAATTTTGGGTTCCAAATTTTCTCTCCATTTCTCCCCTCCCCCCACCTCAAAACGCCAAGCATTCTAATTACCACTATCACCAATCTGCCCGCTCTTCTAACATCTCTCCCTTCCCTTATCCCCATCTTCTCTTTTTGTCCTGTAGGGCAAAATAAATTTCTATACCCCACTACCTGTATTTCTTATTTCCTAGTTGCAAGAACAATACTCAACAGTTGTTCCTAAAACTTTGAGTTCCAACTTCTCTTCATCCCTCCCTCCCCACCCATTCCCTTTGGGAAGGCAAGCAATTCAATATAGGCCATATCTGTGTAGTTTTGCAAATGACTTCCATAATAGTCATGTTGTGTAAGACTAACTATATTTCCCTCCATCCTACCCTGCCCCGCATTGCTTCTATTCTCTCTTTTGATCCTGTCCCTCCCCAAGAGTGTTGACTTCAAATTGCTCCCTCCTCCCATTGCCCTCCCTTCCATTATCCCCCCCACCCTGCTTATCCCCTTATCCCCCACTTTCCTGTATTGTAAGATAGGTTTTCATACCAAAATGAGTGTGCATTTTATTCCTTCTTTTAGTCAAATGTGATGAGTAAGCTTCGTGTTTTTCCTCTCACCTCCCCCTTTTTCCCTCCACTAATAAGTCTTTTGCTTGCCTCTTTTGTGAGAGATAATTTGCCCCATTCCATTTCTCCCTTTCTCCTCCCAATATATCTCTCTCACCCCTTAATTTCATTTTTTTAAGATATGATCCCATCCTATTCAATTCACCCTGTGCTCTCTGTGTGTATGTATGTGTGTGTGTGTGTGTGTGTGTGTAATCCCACCAACTACCCAGATACTGAAAAAAGTTTCAAGAGTTACAAATACTGTCTTTCCCTGTAAGAATGTAAACAGTTCAACTTTAGTAAGTCCCTTATGACTTCTCTTTGCTGTTTACCTTTTCATGCTTCTCTTCATTCTTGTGTTTGAAAGTCAAATTTTCTTTTCAGCTCTAGTCTTTTCATCAAGAATGCTTGAAAGTCCTCTATTTCATTGAAAGACCATTTTTTCCCCTGAAGTATTATATTCAGTTTTGCTGGGTAGGTGATTCTTGGTTTTAGTCCTAGTTCCTTTGACCTCTGGAATATCCTATTCCATGCCCTTCAATCCCTTAATGTCGAAGCTGCTAGATCTTGTGTTATCCTGATTGCATTTCCACAATACTTGAATTGTTTCTTTTTAGCTGCTTGCAGTATTTTCTCCTTGACCAGGGAACTCTGGAATTTGGCCACAATGTTCCTAGGAGTTTCTCTTTTTGGATCTCTTTCAGGCGGTGTTCTGTGGATTCCTTGAATATTTACTTTGCCCCCTGGTTCTAGAATATCAAGGCAGTTTTCCTTGATAATTTCATTAAAGATGATGTCTAGGCTCTTTTTTTGATCATGGCTTTCAGGTAGGCCCATAATTTTTAAATTGTCTCTCCTGGATCTATTTTCCAGGCCAGTTGTTTTTTTAATTAGATATTTCACATTATCTTCCATTTTTTCATTCTTTTGGTTTTATTTTGTGAGTTCTCGGTTTCTCATAAAGTCATTGGCTTCCATCTGTTCCATTCTAATTTTGAAAGAACTATTTTCTTCAGTGAGCTTTTGGACTTCCTTTTCCATTTGGCTAATTCTGCTTTGGAAAGCATTCTTCTCCTCACTGGCTTTTTGAACCTCTTTTGCCAATTGAGTTAGCCTATTTTTCAAGGTGTTATTTTCTTCAGCATTTTTTTGGGTCTCCTTTAGCAAGGTGTTGACCTGCTTTTCATGCTTTTCTTGCATCTCTTTCATTTATCTTCCCAGTTTTTCCTCCACCTCTCTAACTTGATTTTCAAAATCCTTTTTGAGCTCTTCCATGGCCTGAGACCACTGAATATTTATTTTGGATGTTTGGGATACAGAAGTCTTGACTTTTATGTCTTTCCCTGATGGTAAGCATTGTTCTTCCTCATCAGAAAGGATGAGAGGAGATATCTATTCACCAAGAAAGTAACCTTCTTTAGTCTTATTTTTTTTCCCTTTTTGGGGCATTTTCCCAACCAGTCACTTGACTTTTGGGTCCTTTGTCAAGAGCAGGATATACTCTGGGAATCTGTTGAGATCTCAGTTCCTCCAAGGTGGTACAATCAAGTGTGTACTGGTCTGGGCACACAGAGGGATTTTTATGCCCAGAACCTTAGCATTCACCTCTCCACAGACACCTGGCCTCCAGTTCTGCCAGCTCCCTCAGGGCCTCTACACAGGGCTGAGGTAATATTCAGCTCCTCAGTGCGCCCAGGGGATTTTCCGATCCAACAATGGATGCAGGCTGCTGTGAGAACTGCTGCCGCCTGCCTGATGTGGCTTCTGCGGCTGGCCACTGCCTGAGACCGGAGCTATGGGAAGGCCCTTTTCCCTTCACAGCCAGCTGAAAAAACCCTGTCACCGACCTTCAGCGCCTGTGGATTGAGGGATCTGGGAACAGCTGCCACTGGGACTGGGGATTCTACTCCCGAGGGCTATTCGCGAGCCATGCCAGGTGGCGAAGACTGGGCTGGGTTTCACTCCGCATCCGGTGCAACAGACATTTCTCTTGAGCCTTTCAGGTCACACTGGGCTGGAAATCTCCTCCACTCTGTTGTTCTCCACTTCTGCTGCTCCAAAATTTGTTGAGAGGCCCTCTCTACAGGTGTTTTATGGGCTGTGTGGGGAGAGCCTGCCTTTGTGTGTCTTTCTACTCCGCCATCTTGACTCTGCAATCTTGGCTCCGCCCCCTAGAACTCAAAATTTTACATAAAAGTAAATGCTGAAAAGTGTCTTTGCAAGTAATTGGAAAAAATACTGTTAAGTGGAGGGGGGAGAAAGACATACACATAAAATTTATTTTAAAAAAAATCCACTTGGGGCTTCTACTTTCTCTCTACTCACTCATTCCTTCCTCAACCTATTGCAATCAGGTTTCCCAATCCATATCACTCAGTGAAAACCATTCTTTCAAAACTAACCATTCCTTTTATTAAGTTATTAAATATGAAGGCCTAGATACCATCCTCCTCCCTTGGCTTGTTACACTACTACAGGGTTTGTGAGGCTCCTTCCAATTCCCAGATTCTGTCATTACAGGATTCTTTTCTCTCGTGGTTTTCCTCCCACATCTCTGACCAGTTGCTGCTTCTCATTCAGTCCTCTTCAGTGGTTCATCTATCTTCCTTTTCCATCCTTTTTTTCTCTCTCCACCCTCCCCATTCAAAATGAGGGTCTACCAAAGAGCCCTCAGTCCAAGACACAACCTTTTTCCATCTTTCCCTCTTATTGTCTGATACACACACACACACACACACACACACACACACACACACACACACTCTTTTAGTGATCTTAACCACTGCAACTAACTCAATTATGCCCATGCAGATGATTCTGAAAACTATTATCTTTAGCCCTAATATTCTTCCTCAAAGCCAATCCTGCAACTTCATTTTCCCACTAGACATTTTTACTTGGATGTCCAATTAGCACCTTAAATTCAAGTATCCAAAACTGAATTCATCATCTTCATTCCTAAAACTACCCCTTCCTTCTCAATTTACTTTCAATTTTTGATGTTATCATTGTTCTTTCAATTTACACTGTTTTAGTCACTGTACATATTGTTTTCTTGACTCTGTTTACTTCATTTTGCATCATTTCCTTTAGCTCTTTACATGCTTCCTTCTATTCATCACAGGCATAATTTCTTACAGCACAGCAATATTCCATTATATTCATCAGAGGCTTTCCTTCTTCCCTCTCTGCCTCCCTTCCACATGTCTGTGGGCAAATCTGCATTATGTACAAACTACTACATAGTAGCAGAATGGTTCACTTATGGAAATCAAGAACTGTTTGTTATAAATTATTTTTTTCTTGGATACCAAATCTTTATCAGAGAAGTTTGATGCAAAGAGTTTTTTTTTTTCCAATTTGACCACTTCCCTTCTTATCCTAGATGCATTAAATGTTATCTGGGCAGAAGCTTTTCAGTTTCAATTAGTCAAAAGTTATGTGTTATCTTTTCTAATCGTTTCTATCTCCTTTGGCTAAGAAAATATGTCTTACCCATAGCTATGAGAGGTATATGATCTGTTTCTCCCATAATTTTTTTATAGTATGATCTTTTATATTAAGGTCACATATCCACTTACAGTGTATGGTGTGAGGTATTGGTCTAAGCCTAATTTCTGCCAGACTGTCTTCCAGTTTTCCCAGTAGTTTTTATCAAATAAGGAGTCCTTCCCAAAGTAACTCATGTTTTCTACTTTATTAAACACCAGGTTATTGAGTTCTATAGCTTCTGAATCTCCCTTGTCTACTCTGTTCCACTGATCTATCTTGCTGTTCTTCAATCAATACGTGATAGTTTTGATGACTGCTGTTTTATAATATAGCATGAAGTCTGAAAGTGCTATTCTCCTTTCATCTTTCCTTCTTTTAGTCATTTCCCTTGATATTCCAAATCATGACCCTGGGGCAAGTCACATAACTTATCTTTGGATCAGTTTCCTCATCAGTAAAATGAAGATGATAATAGCATCTAGAGTTGTTATGAACATCATATGAGACTATTTATAAAGCACTCCGAAAACCTAAAAGCACTCTATAAATGTTAGCTATCACTACTGTTGTCATTATCCACACTACTCCCTGATTGCAAAATCAGTGGTCTCCCCACCTCTCCACAGGGTCCTTGGTCCCGCTCATTTTCCTGCATATTTTCTTCTTAGAATTTTTTAATATTGAGGACCCTGAACTAACAGAAAGACATGGGAACAATAAGGCAAGGGTGAAAGCATATGTTGTTGTTCTGTTGTTTCAGTAGGGTCTGACTCTCTATCACCCCGTATGAGGTTTTCTTGGCAAAGATACTGGAGTGGTTTGCCACTTCCTTCTCCAGCTCATCTGACAGATGAGGAAACTGAGACAAATAAGGTTAAGTGACTTGTCCAGGATCACGATGCTAGTATCTGGGGCCAGAACCGAATTCATGAAGATGAGTCTTAGGGACTCCAGGCACTCTATCCACAGCACCACCTAACTGCCCCCAAAGCATATACTAAGTCCTAATTAATTGTCACCTCTTCTCTCTATGCAATGGTACAAGAGAAACTGACCCTGTCACCTTGATTGGCAACAAACATTTGAGTGTACTGTACTGTAACATACACCACTTAATAAATTATTTACTGCAACCTATATTCCAAAAGTGATGTCAGCCATTTTCTAAAGGCAGAATCTAATCACCTGGGAAAAAATTATGAACCTGTATGTAGAGGAAATAAAAAATCATATGGACAGTGTCAAAGATACACTTTGACAATCAATGAGACAGTCTTTGATAAAGTTATGAACATTTTTTTTGGAAGAAGGCAAGATTTAACAAATCAGTCATAACAAGAAAGAATATGCAGAGTGCTATGGGTCAGTAATTGGCGATGATATCAAGAGAATCTACTTACCTTCTCCTCAGTGGTTATGATCTATGGAAAAGACTACATAACTAGAGGTCAGGACACAGGAACACTTCTGAAAATATTGACAACTGCTTCTATTTCCCTTGCAAACTCAAGGATAGGTGTGGTATGGTGGACAGGCAAAAGAACAATGAAAATATACTATCAGACTCCGGGTACATATGTAACATATATATTAGTCATACATGATATACAATATACTGGTTATATACATATATACTAGTTACTACACTTCTTCCTTTTTTCTTCGTTTTAAAAGATGGTTGTTCTACAAGGAAAGGATGGTGGCACATTCACAAATGAAGGTGAACTAGAGAAGTTGAATTTTAAAACCCTATGGGTCAGAAAGCTCAAGTCTTAATCCAACTCTAGTCCTCACTCGCTATGGGAACCCTCATTTATACTCTCACTGCAAATATCCTACTCAAGATACAAGGAATTCATAACCTCTTGCCTAGCTTACTATGACAGCCTCATAATTACTCTTTCTACCTCTAATCTTCATGTCTACCATAATGTACAAGTCTGATCAAAATCCTCCAGCGGTCTAAAATGCCTTCCAAATAAAAAATTAACTCTATAACCAGGCATTCAAAACTATCTAGAATCTGACAAAAACCTGCTTTGCCACGTTTATTTCACTACACATCTCTTTAAGTCTTCTCTCCAGTCAAACTAGATTATTCATGTTTCCCTATCAATCAATCAACAAGAATTTATTAAGGGCCTCTTATGTACAAAGACTGTACTAGGCACTACAGATCTAAAAATAAAATCAAACAGTGACTCACAAGGATGGGGTGACAAATAACATATAAATGTGAAACCAAAAAAAAAAAAACCATAACCAGAAGAAATAAAAATAATTATCAGAACCTATTAGGCAGTTACCTCATTTATATCAAATCATTTATAGCAGCACATCTTGTAATGGCAAAGAATAAGACACAAAGTAGATACCCATCAGCTGAGGAATGGCTAAATAAAGCATGGTACATAAATGTAATGGATTATTACTGTGCTATAAGAAACTATGTATATGATAAATACAGAGAAACATGGAAAGATCTACATGAACTGATACAGAATGAAGTAGAGAACCACCCACATTTACAGAAAGCCAAAAGTGAGTTTTACAAAATTATCAAGACAAAGCAGGGCTCAAATGTAGAGATATGAGAAGATACTCACAACCTATCCTTTCATGGAGTTAGGATGTCACACACTGCACATGTTTTTGGACTTTTTCAATATATTCATCAGTTGTGATGATTTTTTTTCCCTCTTTTTTTTTCTTTTTTGTCTTTAAAAAGGACTATTTTTTACACAGGATGGCTCTCTGGAAGGAGTTGTGGAAGGGATATTTGGGATAACTAAGATGATGTAGAAAATAGTAGACATGAATAAAAAACCCTTATTTTTTAAACCTTACTCTATTATGCACAGTTATATACTAACAAAACTAAGAATTTAAAAGAGACAGAATACCTTCAAAAATACAAAACATCCAAATTTATAGAAGACTAAATAGAGATCTTAAATTATTCAAACACAGAAAAAGAACTAGCTATAAAGAAACTACCAAAGATACCAAACCATGGTCTTTCCTGATGGATTCACAGGAGAATTCTATCAAACTTTTAGAGACCAATTAGTACCAATACTACACAAATTTCTGTCTGATTCCTTGTATGAGATAAATATGGCTCTGATACCTAAACCAGGGAAGGACAAAACACAAAACTATAGACGAATATCATTCATGAATATCAATTCAAAAAATTTAAATATCTTGTCACACAGACTATAGAGATTCACCAATCATTCACCACAACCAAACTCAATTTATGTGACGCAACACATTTTATTATATTAAAAATAAAAACATCTCCAAACACATGACTATCTGACCAGATGCCTGAAATTTGGTGTTGAGTTGTTTCAGTCATGTTTGACTCTCTGTGACCCCATTAAGGGTTTTCTTGGCAAAGATACTGGAGTATTTGCCATTTCATTCTCCAGCTCATTTTACAGATGAGGAACTGAGGCAAACGGGGTCACACAGCTAGTGAGTATATCTGAGGCTGAATTTAAACTCAGGTCTTCATGACTCCAGGGCCAGCACTCTATTGACTGTGCCACCTACCAGCCCAGATACCCGAACCACAAAGGACCAATGGAATTGCTTAGTTACTCAAAACTGGAAAGTTGCTGCCACCCAGTGGAAAGCAGAGTTAGGGCAGGAAAAGAAGGTGGAGACGTACACATGGATGGCAAGTCCCAGTTAGTCCTAGAAACCACCTGCCTCTCCTCTTTCCAGTACAGCTGCAAATTCTTTTTTCTAGTTGTTTTTATTCAGTTATTTTTCAGTTGTGTCCAATTCTTCGTGACCCCCTTTAGGGTTTTCTTGGCAAAGATACTGGAGTGGTTTGCCATTTCCTTTTCCAGCTCATTTTACAGATGAGGAAACTGAGACAGTGAAGTAATCCACTCAGGATCACACAGCTAATAAGTGTGAGGACAGATCTGAACTCAGGAAGAAGAGTCTTCCTGACTTTAGGCCAGCACTCTATCCATTGTGTCATCTAATTGTCCCATTTTTCTAGTTACTTCAACCTAAAGATACCCTCTTAATATTCCTCTTGGCCTTGTTTCCTTTACTTCTGCTCTCTGCCACGCTAAGATACCGCTGAGGAAAAAGAATCTTGCTTCTCCTTACGTCTAAAAATGTACGAGTTACAAAACAAAAACAAACAAACCAAAAAAACCAGACTAATGCCAACAAGGACTGGAAGATGAGAAATGCATTGGGTAAGCTTTCAAACAGCCTTTTGGCATTCATTCACTGACAGGGAAATCTTCAAATTAGTAGATTTAGTAAAGGCATTTTAATTTTAGCATTTACAGAGGACAACTATCATAAAGATTTTCCATTACCTAACCAAAAACTGCTGTTGTGGGAGATTAAGCACCAGGACAAGAAAAAATGTTAGACAATTCCATGAGCATGGAAAATTGAGCTGCCTGGTTGATGATTAACTGAGAATAGGACCATGTCAGATCTTGAGTAAATATAAAGAGCTCAGTTTTTTTCCCAAAAGGTTTTTTTAGTTTAAAACTGGAAGACTGAAAACAGTTTATTGCTAAGAAACAAAACTTTAGTGATCTTGGGAAAATAATATAATAGGGGAGAGGGAGGTGGAGTCCTGTACTAGGAAATTTTAAACAGACCACACCAGCTTAGTTCTAAGTCCCAACCATTCTGAATTCCTAGCTATATGACTTTGAATAGATCATTTAACCTCTGAGCCTCAGTTTCTCCATTTGTAAAATGAGGGATTTGGCCTCAACGACCAATAAAGTCCCAACGATAATTAATAATAACTCACATTTAATAGTACTTTAAAGAGGTTCCTTACATTATCACCCTTTATGTTGGTAATATAAATGTTATTATTCTCATTTTACAGATTAGGAAACTATTCAAGTGACATGCCCAATGGTTCAGATCTTAGTAATGACAGAATTAAGACAATAAAATCAGATCTTCTGGTTCCAGCCATATAGGTCCAATGTTTTCCCTTCCAGCTTCTCTTATTCCTGTGAGTCTGACTCCAATGATACCAACCCCATATTCCTCAAAACAATGTTGTTGTTCAATCCTGCCTGACTCTTCATGACCCCATGGACAGTTCATGGGGTTTTGCTGGGAAAAATACTAGAGCGGTTTCCATTTCCTTCTCCAGTGGATTAAGATAAATGGAAGTTGAATGATTTGCCCAGGTGAGTGTCTGAGGCTTAATCTGAACTCCGGCCTTCCTCACTCCAGGCCCAGTGCTCCATCTATTGAGCCACCTAGATGCCTCCTTGTCCCTTTTTTAGTCCTACAAAAAGTTAAAAAACACATCCCTTCTTTCTATAAACAATCAGTAAACTGGGGGCTGGGAATGTACATTGTAACATGGTTTGTTTGGAAGTATCTGCTGAGCAAAAATAAAAATTAGCAATAAATTTAAAATTTTCAGTTTGGGGACTAGATTTATTATTTCATTGGCAGAGAGAACACTGTCAATGCAACAAAAAATATTTACTAAGTAACTACTATGTCCCAGATCCTGTGTGCCGGGTGCTGGGCAAAGACAAAAATGTGGGAAAAGTCTCTGTCCTCTAAGAGCTTGCAATGTAACTGAAGAAGACAATATGGGAAGGTATAGTAGCTGTGAAATATAATCTGTACAAAACAGCTAGAATATAATTGGTGGGGGGGGGGGGGGCATGTGAACTGAACCTCAAAGGAAACTAGAGATTCCAAGAAGCAAGTGAGGAGGATATGCATTCTAGCTAGGAGGGACAGCTCATGCAAAGCACATACAGTGGAGTGCCAAGCACAAGAAAAGCATGAAAAACAGTCTGTCTGGATTTCAGTGTGTTTGAAGGAGAGGAAGAGTAGTATGGTTGGAAAGGCATGTGGGAAAAAGGTCTTTAAGTGTCAAATAGAAAAGTTTCTATTTGTTCCTAGATGGTAATAGGAAGCCAGAGTTGAGTTGACTAAGTAGAGGAAGTGACATGATCAGAGCTGAACTTTAGAAAAACCATTTTGGAAACTGTGTGGAGAATAGATTGCAATGGGGTGAGGCACAAGGCAAGGAACCAATTAGGAAGTTAGTGAAATAGTCCAGGTGAGAGAAAAGTGATGAGACCCTGACCTGGGCTATGTGAAATTAGAAAGAAGGGGACGGATGACAATTTGGCAACTGAGTGGTTATGTGAGGGGAGAGTAGAAAGGAGAGCTGCCTGGGGCACAGAGAGATTAAGGTCACACTCTGAATGGGGGGGGAGGGGGCGGTGAACTGTATCATGTTGCCTCTCAAATACAGATTAAAAATAAAACTTCACTTTTCTTATTCCCAAGAAAACTCATCAAGCAAAAAAAGTTTTCACTGAGTTAAGACTCAAAGAAAGGGGATCATTGGGAGGAGGGGGGGAGAGAAGAAGAAATTCAATAAGTTACCTGAGAAAATGCTAATAGGGAGGAGTACAAGTGAATTTTGGAATCAGTTCCCCACATGCAACCAAATTAGTCATTTTAGTTACAAAGGAAAATTCTGAATAGGATAACAATAGGGTAATTTAATGTCTCAATTTTGGGGGCTTCTATCCTGTTAACTCCAATCTCAGTTCGAACTGATAGCTGTTGAAAATAATGTGCTTCAACTGTAGTTATAGCTTAAAAAAGGGTAAGTGGATTTTGCAAACTCCTCTAATACAGCAGAGCCTGCCAGCTGCCTGATATGTGATTACAGAGTATTTTTCAGGGGGAACCGTGAACTTCAGGGATCCAGACTTATAATCCAACAAGCATCACCAGCCTGCAGTCAATTTCTAGAGGACTAATGCTCCCTTCAGATAATGAACAGGCTGGACTGCAAAGTCTCTCATCACTAACTCATTCAGGCCCAAACAAGAATGGAGCAGAATCACTGTGGCACTACTCTACCTTCACTACTTAAAGTCTCTTTTCACTGAACAATACAATTCAAGTCAATAAACATTTACTAAGCAGGTCCAGTACTCTTATTATACCACCCTGCTGCCTGCATAGCTCAAATGTGTTCAAGACCTTTTAATCACTTCTTTCACAATATGACTAATGTGGAAATATGTTTATATGATTGTATATGTATAGTTTATATCAGACTACACGCAATCTGGGGAAAGGGGAGAGAAAGGAGGGAGAAAAAAATTTGGAACTCAAAATCTCATGAAAGTCAATGTTGAAAACTATCCTTACATGTAATTGGAAAAAACAAAATACTATTAAGTGAAATAAAAAAAGACTTTTTAATCAGAGACAGGTTCCCTCAAAGTATTCTCCCCTGTCATAGAGGAGTTCTGATACCAAGTAAGGAAGGTGAAATGGCTGGATGCTCCACGTGTCCTTGTTTACAGATAACACTGAGCTGACTATCATGCCCCAGAACACTGCTGATTGTCCTAGACAAGATTCACAATCACTTCTGGAGTTTGGGCTTAATTATCCACACAAAAAAATAAGAGGGGAAAAATGCCTGTAACCCAGACAATGATTCACAGTTAGACCTACTGACTGAGATGTTCTGTAATTTGTCTTTCTTTGAGAGAGAGTACAAATGGACAGAGTTGGGAAACTGAGGGTCACCCAAAAGACAATGGAGAGGCTGATGACAGGTAGGAGTAGACAGCAATGCATCACAAACAAAGGAGAATCCATCAATAAATGAACAAACACATACAGAGTGTTTCCAAAAGTTAGTGTTTAAGCCATTAAAGCTTTTATTAACACTTGCACTAGGTGCAGAGATGAAACACTCTACCCTCCAGGACCTTTCTCAACGTTGTGGACACATCCCAAGTGCATTCCCAGTTTCCTCTGAAACTTTCCCCCTCCTCATCTCTTACAGTACAAGAGTATGCCATCACATTCATCCAAAGTAATTTGTCTCTTCATTTGCCAAACTATGGCCACCAACGCCTTCAGTTTCCATTTCTTAGTTAACAAAATATCTTCAAGTGTTTACTCCTCCATTCCAGGCACTGTGCTGGAGACACAGAGAAAGGCCAAGAGGATGGAGCCCGATTTATCCATCAGCTGTGCTGCATTCTGAAGTGAAGCTGGCTGGATGAATACTTTGTAGAAGCTATTTTAAGTTTGAGTCCACTCTCCCCAAGGGCAGAAAGGCAGAGGATTGAGAGAGTGCCCTGGGGTGTTGGGAGGAAACGTCTGTACTTCAGCTTTTCCGGCTTCAGTCACCTCCGAGTGCTGATGCTTGCTTCTCCAAGGTTAACTACCACCTTCTCTGTGCAGCTCTGCCATGTACCTTGTTATTTACACACTGTCTTCCCCATTAAACAGCGTACTCCTGAAGGGCAAGGTCTGCCCTTTTGCCTTTCTTTGTATCCTAGCAACAACTAAACATACAATAAATGCTTGTCCACCAACATCACTCAATCATTTGTCTGACATATTCATCACTATGATACCATCAGTACAGGGGTGGCAAACAAAGGAAACTATAGTTTAGAAGAATTTTTCTTTACCTTGTCCTTGATCTATCATGATGAATGAGACAAATTATAAAGAGCTTCTTCACAAGTCAGATTTAAAATTCTTAAGTGACAAATTCATATCCCCTAAAAAGGCACAGACAAACTCAAAAGGTTTAGTTACTTGTCTTAAAAAGTCAATCTGGGTCAGTTAAAAATGACAAGAATTTGGACTACATCCCTTGGAGATATACATAAAAGAAAACTAGAAGAGATGCCCATCTTTACACACTGATTTTATTGTTGGAACAAACCTGGGAAGTGAGGGGAGCTGATGCTGACAAGGGGGCATGAGGCTCACAGCAGGTGGAATTCTACAATCAATCCCAATTCTAACCCTAGGGGACTTCAAAAATACATGTCAAATCAATCCAACACCCTCCCATCTAGAGTTGGTTGGTTAAAGAAAACCCTTTTTAACCAAAATACACTAAACCAAAACTGCAGAATGAATGAATTAAAAAACATTTACTTAGGGCCTACTATGTGCAAAGTGCTTTGTTAAGTGCTGAGGATACAGAGAGAATAGTAAATCAATCTGCTCTCAGGGAGCTCACATTCTAGAGAGGGAGAAAAAACATGGGAGATTTCAGCTACAAGTCAGAGTTCCAGGTCACAAAACAAGTTTGGAGCAGCTTACTGCTATATTAAAAATATGTACATAGAGTAGAGATCATAAAAGAACCTGGAACAATATAAAGACTCATATGTTAACATAATTAAGACCTTTACTTTTAAATAAAGTAGCTTAACTTCCTAATTTAAGAGTCAATTCAGTTAAGTTAGACTTAGAAATTTCAAAAAACTTCTAACCAAAACTGTTAGAAGCTTAACATTCTACAGGAAAGTTAACATAAAAAACAGTATTAATTTTCCCCTCTAAGAAAAGTCAGCACCTCCCTTTAGTTAAACATTGCATTGCTTATGGCCAACATGGTAAACATTGAGTGGTATTATGAATAGCTATCTGAAGAGGTGTGGTTCACTGATAAAAAGTAGAAACATTTCATGCTGGTCCAGTTCCTCTCAAGAAACACCACAACCGAAATCTAGGATATCACTCTTAAAAATTCTAAGCAGTTTAACTATTTTAAATTCAAGAGCAAAAAATATTTGATAGAGCTAGAAAAAAACTCAGGTCATCTTAACCCCCAATGTATGGAGGCAAAAATCTTTGTGGAAACAAGTAGAATCTTGTAATTCAAAAATATTACTCTACCCTTGGTTTCATCTTTAAAATTTAGAGAAACCTTGGATCTAAGTAGTTTGAATATTTCTTATTAGCCTTGTTTCCCACTCCCCTAAAAAAAAAAAAAAAAACACTGTTTAATTCAAGAGCTCCTATTTAAAAGAATTTCAGTACTTCCTGTGCCTAACAGTGTTTGGCACATAGTAGATGCTTAATAAATACTTGTTAAGCCACAGTGTGTGAGGACTGTTTATAACAGATTTAGACTGTCACAGCAATGCATGGACCTAAAACATTTCCAAAGGACTCTTGATGCAAAATACCATCCATAATCCAGAGTTAGAACTATAAAGTCAGAACTCAGAATGAAGCAAACTATTTTCTATTTTGGTATGTTTTGGTTTGGTTTTTCTTATGGTTTCTACCATTTGTTTTAATATTCTATGCAACATGACTAATGTGAAAATGTGTTTAATAAGAAAAAAATAAATAAATACTTGTTAATTGGTTGGAAATGTCCTCTCATAGACTCAACTGACAGACAAGGAAACTGGTGCCCAGAGACGTGAACTGATTTACCCAGGGTTGCAGGGAATGGCAAAGGGTCTCCTAAAAACTTCAAATCTTTGGACTCACTGTCAATGACTCTAGACAGAAATCTATTTTGAAGAACTGATCACAAGAAGAGTGAAAGATCACAAAGAAGCGTGAAAGGCAAAACCTTTCAAATGCAAAACAGAGACCTAAATAGAACTCCTTTCTGGCATTACAAGCCTAGGATATTGAGAAGGCTCATCCATTAAGTCCTAATTGTCGACACAAATTGTAGAATTTAGAGATTCAAAAGTATCAAATTTCCATAACTGATGTGCCAAACTTGTCTCCTATTTACAAAATCTCAAACAATAATAGATTTCTTCCTAAAATTTTGTAAGATTAAATTTTGTTTCCACTAAATGTTTTCTACATCACTCACCCTGGAGTTGTTTTACACCTCATTTCCCTCCTGCCCCTTTTCCCCAACATTCCATATCAATGAAACTGAGTTGTGGCCAAGAAAAGTCTGCTACCTCTGGGAAGTAATAAATTGAGCAAATAACTCAGCAAAATTTTTAAAACTGTTTGCTTCACACCCAGATTGGGACAAAAACAACTCTGATTTCATAAGTTAGAAACAACAGTAACCACACTCTTCACTATAGCACCGTAAATCTCTTTTGGTTAAGAGAGAACAGTTACCTAGCACATTTGCCTTCGCACATTTTCCCAGCTTACATAGCCTTGAGAGAGGCCCAGACAAGTTAAAAAGTATTTCTTTACCAAATGCTTTAGATCACTGTTAGGACTTCCCCATTCAGTCAGAATTCTGGAATTCATAAAGTCTACTAAAGAGCACTATACGATGTAGGCCAATTATTACATTGTTTCCTTAGTTGTCTGGATGATGTGCACAAAACATGCTTTCATTCTAAGAGGCAGAGCAGTATTTGGGAAAAGCAATAAATTCGAAGACAGAAGAGTTAGGCTCAAATCACACAGCTCTTCCGCATAGCGTGTGAAATCTTGGGTAAATTCCTCCATTGGGCTGAGTTTCAGTTAGAGGTGGTTTGGGTCTAGCCATTCTCTAAAGTCCCTCCTAACCCTAATCTGATCTGATCCCTATCATCATGATGGGGCAGACTGCCCTTTCTATCATCCCCCTCCCCTCTCTTATCTTCAAACTCTCCTTATTTACTAACTCCTTCTGAGTAGCTACAAGCATGGCCATGTTTCCCTCATTCTTAAAAAAAACTTTCTAGGTTTCAATGTTCCTGCTAAACATCTCTTCTCCCATTCTCAGCTAAACTTTGAAAAACCTACTCTGCACTCCCACTCCTCTCTTCTAACTGTACAATGTGGCTTCAGATCCCATCATTCAACTAGACCTGATCTCTCCAAAGTTACCAAACTTAATCCCCTTTCCTCACTCCTCATCTTGAACCTCTCTGCAGTATCTGTCACTGGTGATTACCTTCTCCCTGTGTTTTTGTGCCAATGCCCTTTCTTGGGTTTCCTACTGTCTACCACCTTTCTGAGCATTCCTTCTCAGTCTTCTTTGTTGAAACTTCATCCCTGTCACAACCCCTCCTACCTCAAGCCTTTTTCCATGAACCTCTCTTTTCTTTCTACACCGGGGCTCTTAACCTGGAACCAGTGGATAGAACAGATTTCAGAGAATCTGTGAAATAAAGTATGAAAAAATCACATCTTTATTTTCACTAATCTTTCATTTCTTTTGAAACCCTTTTGTTTTATTTTATGTACTTAGAAACATTTAAAAGTATTCTGAGAAGGGGATCCTAAACTGCAAAAGGGGTCTATAATACCAAAAAAGGTTGACTTCTTGGTCTACAGAAGGAGAGCAATTAATGCAATAGCAACAATATTGTAAAGATAAACAACTGTGACTGACAGAGGGTCTCAGATCAACCACCGCTTCAGAGGACTCATGATGCTCTCCGCCTCCAAAGACAGAAGGCATGGATTTAGAGAGAAGACTGCCTTTTTTTTTTCCCCACATGGCCATGTTTATATTCCCCTTATAAAGCCTATCACTGCACTAAGCATATTTTACATGCTTAATAAATACTGACTGGCTTCACTCATATTCATACTTTTGAGTCCTATTTTCCAGCCAATGCAATGAAATTAAATATTTTAACAACATAACAACGAGCCTTAAACAAATCATGCAAGCATTCACTACCAAGATCTGGGATTCAAGATTAGTTTTTATTTTCTGTAAGCACCCAAATGAAGCACCCAGGAACATTATAATGTCAAAACTGACTAGCTGGCTCAACATAAATTCAATGTTCACACTTATCACTGAATACTGGGGCCCAATATTCAGAAGACTTACTTTCTGTTGGTACCCTATTGTATATCTCCTATCACTTTATTTTCTTTAGTCAAATATAATAAGTAGAAGATGTTGAGTTAAAAAGTCAAAACTCTCAGGCTGTCACAACTCACATTTGACACTTTACATGTAACAGAGAAGTTTTGTCGCAAAGTGTTAGTGTGAAGAGTGTCCTGTTCCAACTGTCTCTTCCTTGTCTGCCTATACCAAACACCACAATTTCACTTCCTCTTTAAACAGCTCCTCAGAAATTTTTGGTTATAAATCTGTCTTTCTCTTCCCTTCAACCAATCTCTTTTATCTGTGGCTCACTTTTTCTGGCAGTCTCATTTACTAAAATGACAATCACGCAGGACAATTTTGCATTCTACAGGTCTGAATGAATGATAGTCATTCTCCATAAAGGGAGAATAGATAAGAATGGTATCAAAGAGATTTAACAAAGCAACCTTATTGATGTTTAATGATCATGAGCATTTTTAAGCTTTTGTTAAATTTGTGGAAAATCTGAATAGCACAAGTTGATATTACTAAACAAAAACTTTGACAAAATAACACTTAATTTCTCACAAAAAATCCTACTGAGGCAACAAAGGTCAGTTTTCAGGTTTATTGGTATCTTGCTATTTTTCAAAATAGGCATCTCTCCTTTGGATTTGATAACAAACCTCTGTGGTATAAGAAAGGCTTCTGATTTTGGAAGGCAGGGTCAATGTTCAATACTCTTAAAGTAGTATTTTTCCTTTTCAAATTCATATAAATGTTTTTATTCTCATGTGACAGGAATAGATCACAGAATCACAGATTTAGAGCTGAAAGGGACCTTAGAAATCACCTAACTAGGGATGAGGAAGCTGGGGACTTGAGGCCTCATGTTGCCCTCTAGGTCCTCAAGTGTGGCCCTTTGACTGAATCCAAACTTCACAGAACAAATCGTGTTGTGCTTTATTTGGCCTGGAGGAGGCAGGTTCCCCATTCCTGAATCCAACCTCCCCACTTTACAGCCAAGAGCGATTTACTCAAGATTACAAGGACAGTAAGTAGCAGAGCCAGAATCTGAACACAGATCTCCCGACTCCAAATCCAGCACCCCCTCCACTAGAACATGCTGCCTTCTCCCCGTGTCACACAATAAACAGCAGGAGCACCCAGCTCTGCAGCACACTCGCTGTATGACTGACCATAACTCTCTGAGCCCCAGCTTCTTCCACTGTGAAAGAGAGAGGTTCAAATGAGCAAATGTACAGGAGGGCTGAAAGCCCCAAGGCAAACGCCAGCTATCATGCTTCACATGAAAACAGCCTAGTCATGCTTTTGTGACTCTTTCCTAGCTGGCAAAACCAAGAATTATCAAATCTGAAAGAGCGGAACGTGATTCTCCTCTGCAGAAGAATTCAGTCTAAATGATGATCATGCAGACTCTGCTTGAACACGCCCAGGGAGGGCAACTCACTAACTCAAGAAATGACCCAGACTATTTGCTCTCGTTCTCGGGAAACTTTTCCTGGTATTGCACCAATATGCTCCCGAAAGTCATGATTTTCTAGCCCTGAATGGTCTGTGATTCCAAATGATAGCTCAACATGTCATCGTACAATAGAAAGAACAATGACCTTGGAGTCAGAAGACCTGGTTTCAAAAGACCCACTATGATGTTTACTACCTGTGGGACCCAGGGAAAGAAATTTAATCCTTCTGAGCCTTGGTTTTCTCATTTGAAAAAACAACCAAAGGAGGCTGGACCAGATGGGAGTCTCTGGAACCCCTTCCAACTCTGAGGAATGAACCCCAATGATTTCATCAAGTACAACTCCTTCTACCAACAAAAGCATCTGCCCTGCTACAGTTTATCTATAAGAATTGCTGAGGCTAAAAATTTATTGTTGTGTCCAACCTGGTTATGGCCCTGTCCAAACTTAAGTCAACACGCACTGAGTCAGTCCATCACCAAGGCATATTCAAAGTCTTTCCAGATTAGTAGGATGTGCCAAAATTCAGGTTCCATTGGCACAGCCAAACTTTCCACCACATAATGAAACACCAGGAGGACTGAAATGGAGGAAGTCAAGACTAAGTACCCAAAAGAGTAAAGATATAATATGCTATACATATGTATAGCATATTAAATTCTCAGTCAAAAGTCTACTACTTTATGACCTTTATTTAAGTCATTCCCAAAGTGATCAATCTGATATAAATCTGATGACCAGATCAGTCCTTTTCTATGCAGGACTCAAAGCATGTTACCTTTCTGCAAGTGAAGATGCTGCCCTCATCTACCATTCAGAGAGTATTTGCTTTGAGTGGTTGTCCTAGAAATGTGGAGAGCCTTTTCTTTCCTGGCTGCCAAAGACTTTGTCACCTAGTCACCAACCCCGTGTTGATGAGCCTCTCCCTACTTAACTGGGTAAGCTCCGTACTCATACCATGCCCAACTCAGTCCAGCTTGCCAGAGCTCTCTCTCTGATGGCAGAGCTTTCACCACAATGAGCTAGTGGAAGACAGACTTGTATTGTTTTTATTTATATAGCATTCTGTAAGTCATAAGATGCTAAATAAATATGTGGTATCATTTTATGACCAGAACGTCCCAGCCAGCTGTCTCCTAGAAGCATCCCATTGGTCACACACAGAACCACCAGAGAACTAAGACTATTATTCTCATTATAAATGAGGCTCAGAGAGGTCAAGTTAACTAGGGGTAACACAGTTAATAAGTATACATTTTTGACAAATTAAACTCATAAACATTTGCTAACCACTTACTATGGGCAAAGCACTGTGTTAAAAACCCTTCAAAGAAGAAATTACTTTCTACTTGTAAGGAAATGACATACTCAGAGAGGTATAAATGACTAAGCAAAGCATGATAGGGACAGAAGTAAAATCCGGACTATATAACATAGGAAAAAAAATCTGAGGAAACAACAGCTACATTCAGCAAGGACATCAAGGATCAAGGAAGGCTTCACAGAGGAGGGTTACTATATGACCTCAGCCTATAAGCAATAAGATTATGATAGAATGATGGGAAGGGAAAGTATTTGTGGACTAAGCAAATATAAAGGTGGGAAATGGCAAACTAAGTTCAACAAATAGCTAAGAAAGAGTCCAGTTAAGCTAGAACAGAGGGAAAATAAGGGGAAATAAATGAGAGTTGGTAGGGCTTAATCATTATCATCATCATCAAATCAACAAGTAAAGCTTTACATACCTTAAAGTCCTATTTCATGAGATAAATTCTGTGCTTGCTGACCAAGTTTAACAAGATGTCACTAGCAACATAATCTTACCAAGTGAATTCATCTGCCCTCCTCCAACCTCACATGCCAACATGCTGCCTCTCCCCCTTAAATTCCATTTTATGGGATATTTACTTGCTTGGCGCCACAGAGTCCCTACTTACTACATAAGTGCTATTAAGGCAGGGATGGCGCTTATTTCTATCTTGCCCAAAGACTGGCACACGCCCCTAAAAACCATTCAGCTCGGTAGTTTCAGTTGTGTCCAACTCTTGCCAAAGTGGTTTGTCAGATGAGGAAACTAAGGCAAACAGGGTGAAGGGACTTGCCCAGGGTTACCCAGCTGGTGTCTGAGGCAGCATGTGAACTCAGGTCTTACTGACTCCCAGGCGGTACACTCTTGCTGCCCCTGAACACAGCAGGAGCTTAAAATCTGCCTGATGATTTGAAAAGAATGACTACCAAAAACTACCCATGGCTAAAAAGTCAAATAGGTCATCTGATGACAAAACTGAGTTCTGGGATCATATAAGCAACCCATACTTAAAAGAAGAGGAGGAGGTCCAGAGAAGAAAAATGACTTTTACCTTTAGTCACATGACTGGTTATTGTCCATTCCTGTATCGTCTCCAAAGAGGGCTGTAGTTTTACTTATTCAATTAACTTACAAGAATGCATTGCTCTCATCTAGTTTCAGCTGAACCGCAAAATAACTCAATTAATTCCTGTGGAAGCAAGCTGAACACCACTGAACTTGAAAAAGAAATCCCATCATATGGATATAACATTTTTTAAAAAGAGCTTCCACAGATTAAAAAGTGGGCACTAATTTTGTCAGTTCATTTACAAAGGCACGTCACACATTCTATCAAGGAGAATTTTAAAATAAGAAGGGTGAAAGAAAAGTTACTCCTGCTGATCACATCATGGCCTGCACTGACATAGGTCCAGATCTTAATTGCTAGTCTGGAATTAATTTCAAGTGCCCAGAAAAAGAACATTAAAGGAAGCAGGCTTTGCGAATTCTCCTAAGTATTTTGGACCTCCTCTCCTTTGTATTTACCACGTTTTTTCCCTAATAGTAACATATTCTACTATGTATTTTTGTATTTCTCCCCCCGCCCCCCATCAGACAGTAAACAGAAAACCAAAAGCATAGATGGCAATGAATAAAGGGGCTAAATAAAGATTTATAGTTCTTTCCACTAGAATTTCAAGGTGGATAGCTTTTTAAATGCATTCATTGACACATCTGTTAATAAGTACCTCTTTAATATAGTAATATTCATCAAAATTAGCAGTCTGAACCCTTATCCCCAGAACTTCTGAAATCAACAGCATTACAGAAAGAATGGCTGGCCCTGAGCCTAAGTCCAAAGGAATCACGATACAATTCAAGAAACATCTATTAAGTGTTCACCTAGTGAAAGGCGCTAGAAATTTGAGGAGGGAGATCAGTTCCAGCTATGGAAGGAAGAGTGAAGGAAGGAGTGGGGAATAGGGAAAGTATGATGTGGCACCTGACTCAAACTTTGAAGGAAAGGGGATTTCAACAAGCAGAGATGGCAATAGAAGGAAGGCTGAGAGGCTGTGAGTTCATTACTGGAATGCAGGGCATTATGAGAGAATGGGGGGCAGTAATACATCCAGGTTGGCTTGAATATAGATTATATGATACACAGCACAAGAAGATAAAGCCGGAAAGGTACTGGGGAGTCAGATTATCCCTGGAATGTTAAGATAAAGTTTCTATTTAATTCCTCAGTCAATAAGGAGCCACTGTATTCATTTGAACATAAGAACATTGCCTCACGACACATGCAGAAAATTAAGAGAAACAATTGTGGAGGACACAGTATTAAAGGCAGAAGAAACCTCTAAGGGCATCTAGCCCCACGAGGTTCAAGGACCTCAAGTCAGTTCGGGCAACAGAGTTTGCAAGCATCAGAGGCGGGATTTGAACCCAGGTCTTCTGACTCTAGGGTCAACCACCACTCTTTCCACCATACCACACTGCACTGTACCCCTAACATTCTTTCATTGCTGTTCCAGAAATCGGTCCCATAAGGCTTTACAGACACAAAGTTTCAATTTCTCCCAACCGCTCTTCATTTTATGGGCAATCTTTCCTTTTATATTAGATTTTTCCCCATCAAAAACTCTAGTTCAGGATGAGCAGGGTGGCTGCCATACCATCATCACTGCCAGTTGATGGACGACAATGATCTGTTCATTCATTAGCATCCCTTCATGATATGCCTTTGAAAATTTCCAAAATCTCAACTAATTCTGCGGTTGCTTCTCCAAGAAAGATGAATGGAGAGCAGAAAGGCTTTCTAATTAGGTGTGCTGATAGGTCAAAACAGTCAAAAGCAGGCAAATGGGAGACTTAAAGACGTAAGGGATGGGAAGAGGAAAGGAGCTAACTTCCTGGTCTAGGTGTCACAGTGGACAGAATGTCCATCCTGAAATCAGGAAGACTCTTCTTCCTGAGTTCAAATCCAACCTCAGACACTTACTACCTGTGTGATGCTGGGCAAGTCCCTTAACCCTCTCTGCGTTAGTTCCTCATCTATAAAATAAGCTGGAGAAAGAAATGCCAAACCACTCCAGAATCTGTGCCAAGAAAACCTCAAATGGAGTCATGAAGAGTCCAACACTACTGAACAACAACAACCCCATCCTATACAACTCAACTGTAATGTAGTCCAGAGATCCCACAGTACATAATTCCCTTTTCCATTAAGAGTTCCCAGCAAGTGGATACAAGCCATAAGACTTAACTTGACTTCTCTCAGCTTTCCCGACATAAGCTGAAGACATAGAGGAACCTACTGTTGCTACATAAAGTAAGCTAGCCTCAAAACTTCTCCAGGCCTGGGATTGGAAATACTAAATAAGTGATAGAAATCAGTTGCTCTAGAATGCCTCTCCTTAAACTGAATCTGACAACACTCATTATTAAGATCCTGCCTAAGAGACTGACCAGGCATTTAAGAATGCCTTAAAGGTAGGTGACCAAATTTCCTTTGAACATATGGCATTCCCCAATTTCTGATAAGAATTCACATTTTTCTTCTTTCAAAATAACTTCTGACCTCCTAACTAAAAGCTGCACACTGGTATCTTTTCTTGGCTTTCTAAAGTCACTGGGTTTCTGTTTTCTCCCTAAATCAGGGCCTTTAACTCACAGCCTCATTCTTTTAACTTTTTTGTTGTTGTTTTACACAAAAACGGGAAAGGAAAATGGTTTGGGGGAGTGGGGATGGAGGTGGGAGGAGTTTTGGCAGGGCGAGAAGAGTCGAAGGCTGCCCTCCAAGGACAGGGAACGCTGCCTGGCCCTCCCTTATAAATCACTGAAGGTGGACTCGGTGGCTCCAGCTTGAACCTTCAGCAGGTCCATGTTCCCATGCTCCCAGGGTCCTCCTGGGGTTCCAGTTCTGACCTCCCCTCAGATCCTCCAGGGGCCCTAGTCCTGAGCTCTCCTCAAAAGTCCTCATGGGGTGGGTTGCATTTCGCACCCCCGGTAAGAATCGATGAGTCAGTCAACGACTCTAGGCGCTAGACACGCGTGTGTAAGGTGCCAGACGCTGGGGAGGGACCAAAGTGAGAGGGGGCGGCCGAAGACTCCCCTCCCCTCAAGGGGCAAACGGTCCAGCAGGAAGGGCCCAGGCCCACCTGATCCGACACCCCGCCCCCCTCCAAAGGGATGGGTCTGAGGCTCCAAGTCCCCCGGACAGGCGACCCCGGGGGCTCTCCCTTCCCGGGAAAGGAGCCCCCCAGACAGTTACGTCCTCGGCCGAGGCCCCGGGACCCCAGCGGGCGTGGGAGGGAGGAGGCTGCAGCGGGCGGCAGGCTGGGTTCTGTGGCCGGACTTTGACCCGCTCCTGTTACCGTAACAGGATCCGCCGCGGACCGTGCCTTCGCGGCCCCGATCTCCCGCGCGCCCACCCCGCGGGGGGCCCGAACAAAAGCGCCCGTGAGATCGGGGCTGGGGCGGCCGTGTGGAGCGCAGCCGGAGCCGGAGTCGGACAGAGGACCAACGGCCGAGGCCCCGGCCCGGGCGCGCGGGCCAGCGCCCGGGAGCCGTTCCTCTAGCCCCCCGGGGATCTCTTCCCAGTCCCCGCCTCACTCACCTCCTCGGCCCCGCAGCAGCAGTCGCCTCGGCCGTTTCCTCCGGAAGTCGCGCTCACCTGGCCCACGGCCCCCGCCGCCACCGCCGCCGCCTGTGCAGTCTACCCCGAGCGGGGCGGAGGAACGGCACGGGACGGTTAGGGGAGGGGAGGAGAAAGGAGCCTGCCGCGGGGCATTCTGGGGCTTGTAGTCCACGGTGGGGGCGGGGGCATGGCGGGGGTGGAGGGGGCGGAGAGCGGGAGGGAGGAGGAGGGAAACAAGGAATGGTGGGATGGGCCGCCTGCTCTCCGGCGGTGCTGGAGCCCCCGGGAGGCAGGTGGCGCGCGTGCGCGGCCCCGCCCCGCCCCGCCCCGCCCCGCCCCGCCCCGCCGGAGGCGGGGACTTGGTCAGTTCAGACGCTGATCGCGGGAGAGGGCTAGGGAGACGGGCGTCGCTTTGGGCTGCCACGTGGGAAGGACGAGAGCTGCTAGGCTCCTCTTGTTGGACCTTTTCTACAGGAAGTCTTCCTTAACTTTTAATTCCAGTAAATCTTTTTTGTCTTTTGTATTTCTCCTTTATGTGGCTAACTTTGTGTGCATTTTTTCTCTTGTGTTCTGTATCAATATTGTAAGCTCCAGGGCAGGAAGCTGTCCTTTCCTCCTTGCTGCATACCCAGCACGCAGAACAGTGCTTGCACACAGCAGGCGCTTCATAAATGTTTGAAAAACGGTTTCTCCTTTATGTGTATGTAGTTTGCTGTCCATTTTTGCCCCCTATGGATCGGCATTGTGCTGGGCACTCAGTAAGCTAGAGGATAATAAATGTTTACTGATTGTTTCCTGTTTATTCTGGACATAGCTTGCCTTGTAAATACTTCCATATTGTTTTCCCCATTAGATTATAAATTCCTCGAGGGTAGGAACCATCTTTTGCCTCTTTTGGTATCCCCCAGTGGTTGACGGAATGCCAGGCACACCACAATGCCTGGCATGTAAGAGGCAATGAATAATTCTTTCTTGATGGTTTGATTGATAGACTTACTACAGAAGATGAAATAGGCTTTCCTGGCCAATTTAGACCGTTTTTAGCTAAAAAGAAGGCAAGCATGTTAGAGGATAGAGACCTAGAAAGGTCTTGTGGAGACATCTTCCAATCTATAGAAGAGGAAACTGGGACTCTCTTACCCCCAGGAGTCAGAGCCCTGGGACTGGAAAGGAAGGAGTGATGAGGCAGGACAACTGGAGTTTAGGTAGCTGTTGACCCAGGGCCAGACCCTGAAGAAGGGAAGGATCTCAGAATCTTGGAATGCCATAGCTGGAAGGGACCAAGAATCATAGCCTTGGAGCTGGAAGGGATTGAAGAGGTTATTTAGTCCAAGCCTCTCATCTGCTCATTTTTGTTCTTGTTATCCAGTTGTGTCTAACTCTTTGTGACTTCATGGTCTATAGCATACCAGGTCCTTCTGACTTCCACTATCTCCTAAATCTATCCAAGCTCATGTTCATGTTTCCATGATACTATTTGCCTTCAATCTTTCCCAATACCAGAGTCTTTTCCAAAAAGTTCTGTCTTCTCATTATGTGGTCAAAGTATTTAAGCTTTAGCTCCAGTATTTGACTTTCCAGTGGATAGTCTGAATTAATTTCTTTGAGTTTTGACTGATCTGATCTCCTTGCTGTCCAAGGGACTCTCAAAAGTCTTCTCCAACACCTCAGTTTAAAAGCATCAATTGTGTGGCACTCAGCTTCCCTTATAATACAACTCTCACAGTCACACGTTCCTATTGAAAAAACCATAGCTTTGACTGTATGGACCTTTGTTGGCAAGGTGATGTCTCTACTTTTTAGTGTGATATCCCATAGCTTTCCTTCCAAGGAGCAAGTATCTTTTTATTTCATGGCTGCAGTCACTATCTGCTGTGATCTTTGAGCCCAAGAATATAAAATCATACTCTACTTCCATTTCTTCTCTATTTGCCAGGAAATAATGGGACCAGGTGCCAAGATTTTAGGTTCTTGGATGTTAAGCTTCAAACCAGCTTTTAAACTCTCCTCCACTCTCATTGAGACTCTTCCTAATTCTTCTTCACTTTCTTCTATCAGAGTGGTATCTTCTACATATCTGAGATTGTTGATATTTCTCTTGGCAACCTTAATTCTGATTTTTTATTCTTCCAGCCTGGCATTTTGAATGATGTACAAGGTGATAATTGTCCAATTTTGCCCATACTCCACCATGTAATAAATGGCTGCAGGGATTTGAACCCAGGTCATCTGAGTTTGAGGGCAGCTAGGTGGGGAATAGAGCTTTGGGCTTGCAATCAGGAAGATTCATCTTCCTGAGTTCAAATCTGACCTCAGACACTTACTAGCCATGTGACCTTGGGCAAGTCACTTAACCCCATTTGCCCATCTATAAAATGGGCTAGAGAAGGAAATGGCAAACCACTCCAGTAACTTTGCCCAGAAAACAATAAAAAGAGGAAGCAGATTTGGACAGGGCTGAAACAATTCAACAACAACCTCTAATTTGAAATCCCTGGTTCTTTATATGCTGACTTGCCCTGAAATGATTTTAAAAGTCATAGAATTCAACACACTGTTTTTGCAGAGAAGAGAAACTGAGAAACCAAGGGACTGCTCAAGGTCATAGTATCAGAGATTATCAGAGGCTGGAAGGGACTTCAAAGATTATCTACCCTTTAATCACCACCATCCCACCTCCTAGCTACTCTAGAACAGACCAGTAGGTAAGGGCAGAGTTTGGTATGGGCTCTCTGACTTGGAATCTAGACCTCTGCCCACTCCTGGGGCTTTTGATAAAGATCCAGATTTTGAAGGGAGATACTTTATCTGTATGTTAGTGTAGGAGCCAGGTCTCACTGGCATCTCTGAATTCCCTTTCAAGAGGTTGTGAAACCTTCTCCAAAGAGGTTCTGGAAGGCATTTGTAGGCCCTAGGTAAGACTTGAGCCCCCTAAGGTTGCTGTCCACCAGAGACTTGGGGCTTATATCATAAAGTCAGAAGGACTGGTGGGAACCCAGGATTTAGAACTTCTGGAATTTGAGCTTGAACTCTTGCTCATCAATTTATATGATCTTGGGAAATACAAGTGCCCCTTGGTATAAAAGACTTATTCTAATCCCCCCACTTACTAGTGCCATGAGAGAGAAGGGATCATTTTGAATTTCTTTTGTATATATCCACTTTTACTTCCTTCTTTTGCCCCCACCTCCACTTTACACTATTTTCTGAGCCAGCTGGTCCAATCTTTATATAGAGATGCTCCCCTTCCCCTCCATTTTTCTTTTTTTGTAGAGGCAATAGAAGTTAAGTGACTTGCCCGCAGTTACCCAGCTAGTGTCAATTGTATGAAACTAGATTTGAACTCAGGCACAGCACTCTATTCACTGCACCGCCTAGCTGCCCCACAAGAGAAGAATAGGAGACTATACTTTCTGTATAAAGAAAAGAAGGAGAGGCAGTTAGGCGGTGCAGTGGATAGAATGCTGGGCCTGGACTCAAGAGGACCTGATTTGAATTCCAACCTCAGACAATTACTAGCTGGGTGACTGTGGGCACGTGACTTAACACTGTCTGCCTCAGTTTCCTCATCTGTAAAATGAGCTGGAGAAGGAAATGGCAAACCACTACAGTATCTTTGCCAAAAATACCTAAATGGGGTCACCAAAAGTCTGAAACGACTAAACAAAGACCCTTTCATAAAATCATACAAATAATTTTATTAGCTCACATTATTAGTCAAAATTAAGGATTTATTATTTTTATAACATAAAAATATCTTAAACACATAACAAATATAATCACATATTTGTTAAAAATCCTTTACATTTGTCATACTTATGTAATAACCCATAATAACATTAATGTAATAAATGGCTTTGTTTTCCAGTGAAAAGTTTCTCAGTTATCACTGATACATCTACTAATAATTTCTTGTAATGCTCATAATCAATATTTTCTCCACCAGTGATAGCAAAAAAGCTTATTTCACAGATGTTGTGAATAATAGTAAAGTTGTATCCCTTCACTTAATAAACTCTTTATTTACTCATAATCCAAATAAGACCAGTAAGTGATATATAAGCAAGTCTTTACTTCCTTCTTTTTTCTTTGCTTTTTAAAAAAAAAAATTTCTTCCATTTCATTTATAGGATATTTTTTAAAATTGGGAAACATAATATTATCATCTAGTAAACGTATCCATAGCACTAACTTTTGATAAATGTTGTGTCTTTATCTTTCTGGATTATAATATGAATTTGAAGATTTTTCACTGATTTATTTAGAGAGCCAATTTTTTCAAAATTATCTACCAAATAAACATTTCACAGGGAAACTTTTGTTATAAAATTAATGTTTCACCTTTACTTTTGATATCAGTATGAAAAGTAGCTATTTTTAATTTTTAGCCTAATACCCTAACAGGTTTCTCATGTCAACCATTACTGAGTTTGTTGTAAGAAGAACAAACAAAATTAGATTGCATGTGCATGTTAGTTTCTCTCAAAGCTGGTGGAACATGCATATAGAGATATACATGGGAGTTCATTGTGGGAAAGAGGCCAAGGATGGATAGACAAAGGGGGCCTTACATCTTCAGAGTAATTCCCTCTCACCCCTCCCTTCCTTCTTGGATCAGGATGCCTATGTCAGCCAAAATTATAGTCTCCATATATGTTAACCATAATATGAGAAAAGAATTTATTAATTGGAAAGATTGTAAATACAATAGGATAAGAGAATGTCAAAATGTCAATTGAAATTATAGATGTAGGATGCCTGTGTTTCTTTTATCATTAACATGACTATATTTATAGATATAGATATATATCATAACAAGTGTCCATAAAATACTAAAATAAGAAAACGTCTCATTATTCAAGAGAGTGTTCAGTTCAAGGTGTCCTGTTCTGGTCAGTCATAAACAGAAGAATTCTCCTGGTCACCTTCATCTTCCCTTATAGCTGCTAACAGAGGGAGGGGCATTTTGGTTCACTCAGAGAGCAAAGCAAAGCATGTTGGTTATGTCAGAGCACACAAGGCATCATGATAGGTTAAGCTCAGAGTGGGCCAAAAATGTCTTTCTCCTGATTGGTCAATCCAGGTTTTAGGTTTTTCTCAGTTCTTACGGGGCTCAAAATGGTTTGCACTGGATAACAGAAGAGCATTATATTCTGCCCTTGTTGAGGGCCAGAATGGAGTGCTGTTGGCAAGTTCAGGATAGACCTTTGGGGAAACTGTTCTTTGAGACTGTACTCATTATCATCCAGAATGGCTCTCCAGGCCCCCCCCCACCCACCCAGGTTGCTGTCTCCAACTGAGATAAATAAGAGAACTACAGAATACAAGGGATATGTAAAATAGACGCCCTCTAGGCTAGCAATCTTTAAGACAATAAGACTGGCCAAATTATTAGGATGGGAGATGAGTAGAATGTCATGTAGACTTGCAGTTTCTATCTATAAATACCCTAACCCTCGGATCAAGATCAATAAATGGAGTTGCCCTATCTTTTCCCTCTTCTCCCGCCTGCCTGTGTCTTTATTTTTCACCATTGTCACCAAGTCACGTGGGGATGCAGGCCATCAGCCACATGCTCTAATATTATCATACAATTTCCAAAGAATTTTCCTTTTAATAGACTGGATTTTTTTGGTAAAGTTGATTACTTTTGTCACAACTTGGAAAGACTGTCTGTAGTTCCTCAGTCATATTCCTTGGTACAAGTGATTACAAAGCATGAAATGTGTCAAATTACATGAGGGGCCACATTTTTAACTAGTGCTCATACACCTACATACACTGGTAGTGACTGGGAATGAGTTTCATCAGTGCAAAATTCAATACAATTCTCTTACACACAAAATTTATTTAAAATAATCAATTATATTGAAATTTTTTCTTCATATGGCATTGCCACCTAAAGCTTTGAAAAAGAACAAATCTTCCCTAACATGGGTTAAGTTAAAAGTGTCAAATATTTGTAAATCAAATGAGCATTGTAAATACTTGTTGCTTTGTTTGCAATGCAAAATAGAAAGATCTTTAGTTTCTCAATTAATCACAAAAGTCTTCAAACCTTTGAGCAATTATCCTTCCCACTTACCATCTGCAAGGGAAATCATTCCATCCACAGTTTCTTTGAATATGATTTATCACTTATAATTTCAAGGACATAAGTAGCTCCCAGGTAGCAACATTGTTTCTCCAAATAAAGCTTTATCCTTTTAGAAATTCTGTAAGCAGCTCTGCACTTTGCAAAATGCAAACAATCCTTTTGATGTCACAAATATTGCTTTTGAAAAAGTTTGTTGGAGCATCTTCCTTAAGTGGAGGGCATTCCCCTTAAGCTGGGGTCTCCCTTGATGGGCATCTCCCTTAAGGGTCAGAGGAGATTCCTTGGTGTGTTGTGCTTGGCCTGTTGTATTGTGTTTTACCACCAATAAATGCCTTTACTTGATTTGGAGACAGTCTGAGCAAATTCTTTTGGGACGACCTTGCACCCCAATATATTGAAGTGCCCCTGGACCTCATTATTCCTGGCCACCCGATGTGGGGTGACTGTCTCAGCCCCATGCCCTCTCCAAATCAAGGAAGAGAATTTGAAGAAGAAAAGTACCTGGAGATTCTTGGCTTCACAAGGGAGCACTCAGACAAATATGCGTGCAAAGTTGCCAGTGAGATTTCCTCAGCAGAGGTCAAACAAGTCAAGGTCCCTGTGAACTATCCTCCCACTATCACAGAGTCCAAGAGTAATGACCACAAGGCAACAAGCTTCTAGAAAATGTGAGGCTTCCACAGTGCCTGCACCTGACTTGGAGCAGTACAGAGATGGTACCAGGATAAACAGTGCTAATGGCCTCGAGATTAAAAGTATTTAGGGTCAGTACCTCCTGATGATGACCAACATCACTGAGGAACACTATGGCAACTACATCTGTGTGGCCATCAAAAAGCTGCCAGTCACAAATGTCAGTCTAATCCTTTTCAATAGAGTTTTACCCACAGACCCCAACCTTAATCAAGGTGCAGTATGTGCACAGAAATATTTTATCCTGGAGGAAAACTTTTTTTTTTCACACTTCAATTTATTTGTTTATTTTAGTTTTCAACATTCACTTCCACAAGATTTTGAGTTCCAAATTTTCTCCCCATTTCTCCCCTCCCTCCACCCCATGAAGGCATGAATTCTGATTACCCCTTCCCTCAATCTGCCATCCCTTCTATCACTCCCACCCCTTCTCTATCCCCTTCCCCTTCTATTTTCCTGTAGGGTAAGCTAGATTTCCATACCCCAATGCTTGTGTATCTTATTTTCCAATTGCATGTAAAAACAACTTTTAACATTCTTTTTTTAAAACTTTGAGTTCCTAATTCTCTCCCTTTCTCCCCCCCCTCCACTCTCATTGAGAGGGCAAGCAATTTGGTATAGGTTGTACATGTGTAGTTATGCAAATCTCTTCCATAATAGTCATATTGTGAAAGACTAATTCTATTTTCCTCCATCCTATCTGCCCCCCCCATTCATTCTATTCTTTCCTTTGACCCTCTGTCTCCTCAAAAGTGTTTGTTCTGATTACCTCCCCCAATCTGTCTTTCCTTCTATTACCCCCTCTTCTCCCCTTCCCCCCTACTTTTCTGTACGGTAAGTTAGATTTCCATACTCAATTGAGTGTGTATTGTTGACCTGAAAGTTTGGTTAAGAAAAGCAAACAGACTAAACGCATACAATATATTCCCTTAAAGCTGGTGATTATGTGATCACAAAGCCAGAAAATAATTCTGACTGACTAAGTCTGACTGACTAAGAATGACCAGGCTTAAATCTGTTTTAGGACAATCCAAGGTGGTCTGTGTCCTTCACATTTATGATCTGCATGAGTGATTAACTAGATCATAAGAAAGGAATTTCTTAATTGTATAGGTTGTAAATACAATAAGATAACAGAGTTGACAAAGTTTCAATTGAAATTACTACCCAAGATATCTGTATTTTCTTTACCATTAACCTGCCATAACATAGTATATGTACACAAAATATTAAGATATGGAAAACATCCCATTATTCAAGGAAGTGTCTTGGGTTAAGGGTCTCGTAAGGAATGCTAAGTCAATCCCATCTGATTTTGTTGACATAGGAAGAGGTATTCTCTGAGTTTACTTCAGAGAACAAAGAAACTGTTAGGTCCAGGTTCTTCTCAATTCAAGCTCTGGCCCCTATTAAAGTCCAAAAATGATATTAAATATTATCATTATGTTATTCCCCTCTTAAGCCAAATCTGATGAGCAAGGTTCACTCATTCCCCCTCACTCGTCCCCTTCACTGTAAAAGCTTTTTCTTGCCTCTTTTATGTGAGATAAATAACAGCATTCTACCTCTCCCTTTCTCCTCAAAGAGCAAAAGAATTGGGCTTCTAACCAAAAATATCATTCCCAGCAAAGCTAAGCATAAACCTGAGTGGGAAAAAAAATGGATATTTAATGAATTGTCAGACTTTCAAGATTTTGTTTAAAAAAACACAACAAAAACCTGAACTTAATAGAAGATTTGGTATACAAGAGTCAAGAGAAAAATAAAGTACATACGAAAGACTAATTACAAGGGACTCAATAAGGATAGACTGTTTGCCTTTTATATGAGGAAATGCAAAATATATGTCTAAGATTGTTATTCGTAATTGGGTAGTCTGTAAGAAAGATTGTGATAGACTCAAGTATGGTATGGTTTCGAAAAGGAAAACTATTTAGGAATGGCTAAAAGGGGTAATTATCTTATACAAATAAGGAACAACTGACACAGAGATGGGGCAAGAGGACTGGTAGTTCTGGAACCCTACTCTCATTGGGAATGGGTTTAAGAGGGAACAACGCATATATATCTGCAAAAAAGAGAAAGAATATCACAGCTGTGTAGAGAACAGGTTGGTGAAGAGAGAGACTGCAAGCAGGGGAAACTAATTAGAAACCCTTTGCAATCATCCAGCTAAAAGTCATGGAGAACCTAAACATAGGCGGTAGCCCTGTGAGTGAAAAGAAAACAATAAATGCAAGAGATGTCGTGAGGGTTGAAAGAGCAGGATTTAGTCATTGATGGGTTATGAGGAAAAATAATGAAGGGAGAACTAGGAATGACTCCAGGGATGCAAATCTGGGTGAGTGGGAGGATGGTGGTAGCCTACATAGAAGTTGTTGTTCATCCTTCATTTTAAAAAGGACTGATGACTTCACGATGTGATGGGTGATGTCTTGACTTGCATATGAATTAGATTTTAGAGAGGCAGAGTTGTGCAAGGTCATCAGCCTCACTTTCTCTTCCAGTCACTGAAGTCCTAGTGGTAGGCCAAAAGTCAAGACAACTGACAGTGACCCAGTAGGCAGTGGATGCCTTTGCTGTTTTCAATGTCTGACTGAGTTCTAAGCACTCCACAGCAACTTTTTCAGCTGTCTTCATGGGCATTGGAACATATTGTTCTCATCTGCCCATTCTTCTGAGGAAAGTCTTCACATGCTTCCGCTAACTCACTGATAGGTTGGAGGTCTGAAATAAGAAAGTTAGAAAGAAGAGAGAGTCTGAGGGGGAGATAACCAGTTTTGTTTTGGAAATGTTTGCAATGTATACAGAACATCTAAGTGAAGATGTCAAACAGGTCATGTAGAGCTCAGGAGAGAGACTAAAGATGGATATATAGATTTATGACTCATTTGCATAGAGCTGATAATTGAACCCATGGCACTTGATAATATATTCATGAGAAATAACATAGAGAAAGAAGAGAAAAGGACCCAGAATAGAAAAAAACAAGAACACGAACTAGAGAAAGAAAGTAGATAGTCCTGAAGAAATTACAGTCATTTTAATGACCTCCCAAACTTCTCTCTGAAATGCAGGACCATCTTTTTAATACCAATAATCTTCCAGTGCTATTTTATGGCTTCAAGTCATGGAATACTGCAGCCTTCCATGAACTGAATCTGAGAAACATCCCAGGGGCAATGGGAAACCACACAATGGGTATGAACAGATCAGAGCATATTATAAACCTGGAGTTGATAATAACAGCTGACATCCTTAAAATTACCACTCTAAGGTTTGTAGCAGAGCAAATTTCACATTTTGATCATCGTAACAGTCCTGTGAGAACGTTGTACACAGTAACAGCAACATTGTGTGATGACCAGCTTTGATAGACTTAGCTCTACTCAGCAATACAATGATCTAAGACAATTCTAAGGGACTCATGATGGAAAATGCTGTTCATATACAGAGAAAGAACTATGGAATGTGAATGCTAATCAAAGTATACTATTTTTTCTTTTTTTATTTGTTTGTTTTTTCTTTCTCATGTTTTTTCCCTTTTATTTTGATTCTTCTTTTTTAAAAATTGATTTATTTTTAGTTTTCAACAAGAAATCTGTATCTAACTGTAATAAATTAATCTGATTCTTCTTTCATAACATGACTAATATGGAAATATCATTAATATCATTGTACATACATAGTCTACATCAGATTGCATGCCATCTGGGGGAAGGAGAAGGGGAGGAAGGGAGAAAGAAAATGTGGAACTCAAAATTTGTAAAAGTGAATACTGAAAACTATCTTTGCATGTAATTGGAAAAAGTAAAATACTATTAAGTGGGGAAAAAATTAAAAAAAAAAAAAAAAGATTTGGCTGAAAACCTGTTTTCTTCCAAGAGGCCCTTCCCAGACTTCCCCGCACCACCCCCAGTTGCTAATGCCTTTTCAGATTATTTTTATCTACTTTGTATATATCTTCTATGTATATAATTGTTCACATGTTGCTGCCTAAATTAGAATGTGAGCTCTTTGATAGATGGGACTCTTTTTTGCCTTTTTTTGTATACCCAGTCCCTGATTTAGTGTATCATTGGTTTTCTAGACTTAAGAAAGTGAGGCAGAAAAATGCTAATAATACAGATGAAACTTAAAAGTGTGTCATACTCATATTTTTTTTCAGGTAAAAAGATTTACTAGTACACCCCTATATCATTATATTAATAATGAAAATTCTTGTTAGAATCTCTGTATATTGGAAAGTTATTCCCCCTCCACCACAGAATTTAAGTTAGTGTTTGTATGTAGACTACTAAGGGGAGAAGTTATGAGCACCATTAACAAAGGCCTTTGAGAACAACCTAAGACCATTGTCCAGTTACTGGCTAAGCAATTTAGAATTAATAACTATCCTGTGTACCTAAAGTTGCTTACTATTCTTTTGCTTTCATCCTTGAAACCAGCAAAGTCTCAACCTCCTTTTTTTTGAGACAACACTCAATATTTTAGTTTTAGCGGTGGTAAGAATGGTTCGTTTTATTTCAATAGTGGTAGAAATGGTTCATAGATGTACTTCAGAAAGGGACCTCACATCATCTAGTCCAACTTCTTTATTTTACAGTGGATGAAACTAGAACTCAGAGTTACTATTTTTGATGTCTAATTGTGTCCAACACTCTTAGGCCAGATTTGAACTCAGGTTCTCCTGACTATTGGGGGCCAGAATTCTATCCACTGTACCACCTAGCTGCCCTTTGAAGAAATTCGGAAATACTACAATCCAATAGTCTAATTTTACTCAACTAGTTATTGCTCTGATAGGTTCCCAGTTCCCAAGAGTAACTCTAGGAGGGAAGATAATAGAGACTGCCTTACTCCTCACCAATAACCCTCCTAGAAACCCCCCCCCTCCCACAAAGGAGAGAGCATTCCTAACACATGACAGAGATGGAACTGGGAAATTGGGGAAGCTATCTTGGAGGACCACAACATCACCCCAATCTGAGAACAGATTTTGAGGACTGAAGCATCTAACTCCCATCTCTAGTCCCCCGAAAGCCAGCTGAATAAAATTTTCTTTAATAAATTTCCTGAACAAACTTTATGTTATACAATCTTTATGCGTGGGCTTCCTCTTTTTACCCCTCTCTACTATAAATACTGACTCATTTGGAGAGGCCTTTGCTACCAAAGGTAGGAACTTACTCAGAGGGTCACCAGCTGCATGAAGTGGCCCGTAATTTATCCCCTTGAAAGTCACCCCAGTTCAAGGGATATCATGAGTCAGAATCTACTCAAATCTCATAGCTTTAGAGCCCTCATCAATGTGTTTCTTTTATTAACCAACTAGATGACATATTAGTTCAAATAAAAGGACATTTAATTAGTCTAGCAAAATAAGTGATAAAGATTCCCTCTCCTCACATATACTGGGGTACAGTATTCCATAGGATACCAATGGAAAAGGGGGCACAAGCCAGGAAATCATGTGGCCAGAGAATATGTACGGCCAGGAAATAGGTAGGGAAACTTACTCTTCTAATATGGTATTCCTACTGGATCTTTTCTCTCACTATGACGAAGAGCTACTAACATCCTCTGGCTTGCAAATTTCTTTCTCCACTTAACTGGGGTGATTGTCATCATCAATACCACCATCAATCTTTTCCTTCTTCTTCTCCTTCTCCTCCCCCCTAGCCCCCCCTTTTTTTGCCATGTTGTTCCTCTTTCTCAGTATCTCTACTTAACTACAACTACAGCTGCCGGAATCTCACTCAGCTCCTTTAGCTCACTGGTGCCCAGCTTAAACACAAAACCAAAGATAAGGATTTCTGCAGATGCATACTGACTTAGAAAACCATATACTAGTATTCTTATGTTTTGTCATATTTTCATTTATTTTGTTAAATATTTCCCAATTACATTTTAATGTGCTTTAGGACATCTGGGAGTATTGTCTGCACGGCTATGTGTTTGACCCCTTTGCTTTAGTTCAGAGTTCCAGGGATATCTAAGTTCTTTTAGGTGGCAAAGTGACTAGAACATTGACCCTGCAGTCAGGAGGATCTGTGTTCAAATCTGGCCTTCAGATAATACAAGCTGTGTGATCCTGGGAAAGCCATTTAACCCTGTTTCCTTCAATTTCCTCATCTGTAAAACGAGCTGGAGAAAGAAATGTCAAACCACTCCAGTATCTTTGCCAAGAAAGCCTCAAATGGGCTCACAGAGAGTCAGACATGACGAAAATGAATGAACACCAACAAAACAACTAGCCAGCAGCACATAACCAGCTAACTAGTTAGTGGACCCTTAGACGTTTAATTCTCTCTTTTGAACTGAACTCCCTTGCTTCCACTTAGATACTCTCAATCTAAAATCTTATTTGAGTTGGTCAGAAAATTCCATTTAATGCCTAACTCTCGCCGGGTAGCAGCCTAGATCCCTAAAAATTGTCCTAGGAACCGCAGCTGCAAAGGAACTGAGTAGGATTGTGTGCAGATTTTTTTCAGCGCCCATAATGCCACTTGGATAACCCCATACATGTACGTCATCTATGCATCAAGATTGAAAAGGGTGGGTAGAGCTTGCCACCTTTGCCCCACTTCTTAGTAACCAAATCACTGCACATATAAAAGCTGCATATAATTGCCACGTGAAGGATTGCAATAAATCAGTTCATAGAATCCTACAGTATGGAAGGTAGAGAGGGACCTAAGAGACCATCTTTTCTTTTTATAGAGTAAGAAGCCCAAGGCGCAGAGACTATCCTAGAGCAGATGCTTCGTTGTTGTCTCTTGTGGTTTGCATTAACACACTGAACATCAAATAAGATGAACACAAACTTGTGGTCAGGAGCCCTGGGTTCAAGGCCTACCTCTGGCACTGGCTGGTTTTGTGACCCAGGGAACATCATTTCATCTCTTTAAGCTTTAGTGTAATTGCTTGCTGTTTTGGGGAGGGAAGGAGGGAGGGAGAGAAGGAGAAAAAAATCTAGAACTCAAAATTTTATGAAAGTGAATGTTGAAAACTATCTTTATATGTAATTGGAAAAAATAAAATATAGTTAAGTGGGGGGGAAGAAAAATAAATAAACTTTAGAGTAAGGGGAGTATGGAATGGGAAGAGGATTCACCCATATGGAGGTGGGACTCTATGGAAGTAGAGTTGTATGGTGCTAGGAGCAAGACTAGGTTCCAGCAGCAGTGCCACAAGAAGGCACATGAACAAAACTGTGCCAGCATCTTTCTGCCTACAGGCTCATCTCTTCGTTACATTTCTCTCTGGGATCATAAGCAGTCTAGTGGCCATGAACTTGTTCATGTATACCTAAAATTTCAAAAACTCCTTAATTGGTTTACTTGCAGTCTAGTCTATAAGTGGGGAAATTTTCTTCTCCCTTTGGAGTTAGCTTCATCTCTTTCAATCTATTTGGTTAGGACAGACTAATGGACATGTACTTTAATAGCAATATCAGATAGTATAAAAATAGAGGCTAAGGTACAGCAAACTACAATATGATACATGGTCAGGTAGGTAAAAGGGAGTGAAGTTTCCCTGGGCTCTCTCCAAGGAAGAAGGGGAAGTGAAGGGTCTGTCTTCTCACCAACCACACAAGTCCCAGGTTTCAGCATGAGCTGCTTCCTGTTCCTCTGCCTGGTCCCAGTTTTTCTGCACATCTCTCGTCTCCTGGCACCCTGCTCTGCTCAGCACCAGTCTATTCTCTCCTGCTGCTCTCTGCCTGAGTTAGTGAGAGGCTGCAAGTCTTACTTCAGGCTCTCCTCGGAGAGTGCCTCTGGACTTGGCTCCTTCCTTCTCTTTCTCTCCTCCAGGCTTTTCTGCTTACCCTCTCCCAGGAGGAAATTCCTTCAAGGTCAAAAGCCTCCAAATCCTGGAGATCTCTAAGTAATGTCTGCCCACAAGCAGAAAATATCTCCTCACCCCCACCTTCTCAACAACCAGCTCTCCATGGCCACATCTTTGTGAGAGGGCATTTTCCCCAGGGTTACATCCATTGTCTCATGTGTAGTTTAATAGTTTAAATAGTTTAAAACTACCTATCCCATAGAGTTGGGAAAAAAGCACTTTGTAAATACTAACCTGGGCTAGCAACTGAAAGGTCCGTGTGAGTTAAGCATAGTCTGGAAATATTTTAAGTAAAAATTAAGTGGATACTAAAATGATTCTGGAAAGAAGCAAGAGATTGTATTTGGTTGTGTCTGACTGGTAGAGATCCTGGAGCCTTTTCCTTTTCCAACTCATTTTACAGATGAAGAAACCAAAGCAAACAGTGAAGTGATTTTGGCCAGGCATCACACAGCTGTTAAGCGTCTGAGGCCAGATTTGAACTCATGAAGATGAGTCTTCCTGACTCCAGGTCAGGCATTCTGGGCACCATGGCTCCCCCTAGCTGCCTTAGCAGCAAATTAAGGAAAAAGGCTCTTGACTTTCTAGGAGGGGAAACACCTTTGCAGAGAGAGAAAAGAAACATGGTGAGAAAAGACATCGGTATGAGGATGGTATGAGAAAAGACATTGGTATGGGAGGAGAACTGCCTTTTGAAGATTTAAACCAAGGTGGCATTTTAGAAGATAGGGAGGGAAGAATTAGACAGGTACATGGGGTCAGGTGGAGGTGATGATGGCCAATTGAGAGTCTGGAACTGATCCCATAATCAGAGATCCTTGTAGGTTCTTAGCTGGTAACAGCCATCCTTCCAGAATAATCCCCCGGGGGCACTGGCACATGGATTGGCCAGCCTGCTCCCAGCTACAGCCTCCTGCCATTGTCCCAGTTGGGTCCCTCTTCTTTTGGGCACACCGCCAAGGGAGTGGCATTTAAACTTCCCCCTCCCACAAGCAAGCATATAATCCTCTTGGAGGGGTTTTACCTCTTGAAACTACAAGGAAGTAGACAACATCAAAATAACAAATAATGGAGAAGTTATAAAGTTACAGGAAACCTTAAAAGTCTAGTCATAGTTATTCTTCGTCTTTGCTAGAATCTAAATGAAACTAGGACTGGTCTTTCTTACTGTCTTGCTCTGACTCACCTTGGTTCATTCTTTTTGTTGTTTTATTTTGGTTTGGTTTTTGGTATCAGGCAGCAATTTCATCGGAGTAGGGAGGGAAGTTCTGGGTAAGGAAACACCCATAACTGGGTAGCTAAGCAACTTTTCTGAAAAAAAAAAACAAAAACCCCCAAACTCTTAAGAGTTGTCTGAGGCAATGAGAAATGAAATGACTTGTCTAGGGTCAAAGAGCCAATATCAGGTCACACTGATCTTCCTTCTAGCCTAGGACATTGTAATTTTTTCTATCTCGTGGACTCCTTTGGCAACCTGGTGCCTTCTCAGAGTAATGTTTTTAAATGCATAAAACAAAATATGGATTACATGGATTACAAAGGAAATCAATTATATTGAAATACAGTTATCAAAATAAGAAAAAAAAACAAATTCAAAGGACCCCCCCCCCCCCCCCCCCTTCCTGTGACTATCCTTGCCTCAGTTCACTCAGTTCACTAGGAGTTTAACAAGGTCTTATTCCTCTCTTTATTCCTATGGCTCAAGTTCAGAAATTCCTTCTCTTAGGTCCCACCCCTCCCCTTCTCTCTCTCTGTCTCTCTCTCTCCTCCCCCTTTTGCCCTGACCTGGGGGTGTCACATCTCCATCTACTCTGCATTCCAAATGTTCCTTCTTCCTTTCTTAGAAAGATGTTACTGGCATCCAAATGAATGAGTTGCTAGAATATCAAGGGCGATTCACCAGTAATAATAGCCATTATTCACAGTTCAGAGGTCCAAGGTTTGCAAAACGTTTACTCCTAACAGCAGCTCAGCAAAGCAGATATCACGGGAATTTTTGTTCCCACTGTACAGAAGATCACAGTGAGGTTTGGAGAAGTTCACACTTACCCAAACTCACACAAATGAGCAAACAGCAGTGCCAGCATTCAAGTCCTGTAAGTAGGTCATTGGTTTGAGGAATGGATGCTGAGAGGGTTTCTATTGTTTTCAGTTCTATTTCCATTCTAAGGAAATGCTTTACTAACTGGTATGCTGTTGTTTGCCTGGATCTCTGTTTGCACAGTAGAAAACTAGATGTCTAGACCTGAATTTGATCTAAAGGTTTCAGTTTCCACCTTCTTTTTGGGATAGGGGTTCAAGCCAAGTGAGTTACTTTTATCAGGCAATATCCTCCCCAACCCTGCCCCTGCAACACTCTTATAAACCCAAGATTGGTAAGCCTAGTGCTGACTGACACATGGACAATACAAGAAATAACCTATTCAGTCAATCAGCAGTCAGTTATCAAGTGCCTACTATGTGCCAGGCACTGCACTAAATGCTAAGGATACAAAGAAAGGCAAAAAAGGAGGGAAAAAACAACTGGTTTTTGTTGTGGTTGAGTGGTTTCAGTCATGTCTGACTCTTCAGGACCCATGTGAGATTTTCTTGGCGAAGATACTGGAGTGGTTTTCCATTCCCTTCTCCAGCTCCAAACTCAGGCAAACAGAGTTAAGTGACTTGCCCAGGGTCACACAGCTAATAAGTGTCACAGGCCAGATTTGACCTCTGGCCTGGTGCTGTGCCACCTAGCTCTCAAGAAGCTCACAGTGTTATGGGGGAGACAGGATGCAAAGTAGATAAGACACAGACAAGATAAATTGAGAAAAATATTAAAAGAAAAGCACTAGACAAGATAATGGAAGATGAGGAAAGACTGTCTGTAGAAGTTGAGACAGTTTCTCAGGAAGGCAGGAGGCAGACAGGAGTAAGGAAGGAGTTTTTGTAATTTTTATGTAACCTAACTCAGTGGTACACACACATATAACAGAGTCACTGTGGAGGGAAGAGAAGTCTAGAGCTATGATTTGATAGATGTAGGGAATGTCTCCGTAACAGACTGATCACTGCTTGAATCCAAGGCTTTCTGGGTCTGAGGCCAATTCTCCCTCTCTTCTTAGGGTTAAATAAGCACTTTCCTCAAAACAATCTCACGAAATATTAGCAGCATTATTGCTTAATAAAAGGATTTGTTTTGTGAAGTTTGGATTCAGTCAAAGGGCCACACTTGAGGACCTAGAACCACATGAGGTTCCCCATCCCATGGCCCCTTGGTAGACACTGATCTGAATCTTCAGAGGGCAGGAAGAATGGAGGGAAGGCTAAGGATGCAAAAAAGAACTTAATTCCCTCCCCTCCCCAATCAATCTGATGTCCCCAGAGCCTCTGGGAGGAGAGCATTGTACTACTGTATTTAAAAACTGCTCTGGCCAACCTGTATATGTAAGTGTTCAGAGAGGAAAAGGGCCTAGACTCCTTAAGCAGCAACTGCCTCAATTAAAGTGTAATTTTTTTCACTTTAATCTGCTTGGGTTTTTGTTGTTGTTGTTGCAGTTTGTTGGCAACATGGCTACTGTAGAAATATGCTTCCCAAGATTTCACATGCATAACTGATATATTACTTGTTTTCTTAATCAGTGGGAAGGAGAGGCTGGAAGGAGGGAAAAAATTTGGAACTCAAAATTTAAAAAACATGAATGCTAAAAATAAATAAATATAAATTTTTAAAAGACACAAAATTTGACCAAAATGAAAAAGAAAAGAAAAAAAAAAGGAAGTGACCTTGGCCAGAGATCTCACCATCGCAGGTTTAGAGAGGGCAGGCTATATCTAGTCCAACATCCTCATTTTACATTCCCTCTAAGACACTGGAGGGTAGAGGTCCTCAAAGGGTCAGTAGACAATTTCTCCTCTCAGAATTGTACAGTTAATAATGAGGGGTTAGAGTTCCTAGTATTGCAGTTCATAAGCTCCCAGCGGTACACTACCTCAATTGACTATCAGTCATACTGGATGGGATTTTATAAAAGATATTTACAAAATATTGCTGTCAAACTGGGGGTGCACTTTTTCTTTTGTGAACCTTAAGTCCTTGAGGAAAGTGGGCTCAGACTTAAAATACAAAGGCAGTGAGACATAAACAAAGAAGACATATGTAGCAAAGGAGTAAGTCATAACTCCTGGTGGGGAGAAGACCTCTTCTCCTTTTGTGGAGTCCTTTTAAAATTCCTCCTAGGCATAGTTCTCAGTAGGCCTCCATAGGTCAGTGCCTTTATAGAATTTACAACCAGAACCTTTGTGGCAGAAAGGGTTCTATTCCATGACACTGCTGCTCCTTCTCTCAGCTGACTATCTGTGTCCATATTTGCCTTTGTGGTAGGTCAGGATATTGGTGGAACTGGGGAGTTGTAAAGTAACCATCACTGCACTCCCACATCACCAGCCAGGACTGTTCTGGGCCAGGAAGTTGTGATATAGACCCAAGGCAGGTTGGGTTAACTTTGCCTCCAAGAATATTGATTTGAGATCTAGCTGTGGGCCCTCCAAGCATAAAGAGGCAAGGTTTGGGTCATTTTTGTTTCTTTTAGGACTTTGGTGAAGAGTTCCTAAGACGCTAGGGAATTCCTCTGCCAACTATTTGGTTTTTTTTCTTTTTAATTGCTTCCCCTGCATTTTTAAAAAGAAGCTTTTATCTGCCTGAACTTTTTAACTGCCTTGGGAACTACTTCTGCCTGAAGGTATTGGAATATGTTTTTTAATAAAAGGGTTGTTTGTTTGAATGCTCTGGCTCTGAGTGGCCTGTTTCACCAGTCAGAAGAGTGACCCCAGTTGGCTAGTGCTTAGTGGGACTTTTACAGCCCCTGGGAGAATGCTGCTCTTTCAGGCTGTCCAATAACTCGGTCAAGGGAGAGGAGGAAGGGAAGGGAAGGGGGAATGTAACATACTTGCTATCCTCCTGTCCAGCCACAAGGCTTTGCCTCTTCAGGGAGACATCTAGACCTGAAATCCCTCACAGCTTGCATGGCCCCCTCTGACCTGAATTTGTTTAAGTAGTCAATCTATTGTGCCCTTCTTGACCCAGTTAAAGAAGAGTCCTTGGAGATAAAAAAATAACCAGGAATAGACAATTTTGTTTACACATGTTAAATTACCATTGATTTGGTTGGGGTGGGGGGGAGTGTCAAATCCCCCAAGTTCAAAACAGATAAGGAATTGCAGCCCAAGGTCATCCAGGGTTAATAAGTTATAGCTCCTGAATTCAAACCCAGGTCCTCTCTCTGATTCTAAATACAGCATATATACCATACCTTGTGGCTTCACAGTTTCAGTAGTGCCAGAGTAGGAATGTAGTTAACAAAGACAATTTTTTCAGTGTAAATGAAATATTGAAAGGGGAAGTGATGACATGATGAGAAAGATGTAGGTGGAGTGGAATGCCTGACCAAAGAAAATTCTGGCTAGTGAAAAGGTAGTCACTGCCACTTTGGGGAGTTGTTCTGGTTGGACCTAGGGGAAACCTTAAGGAGATTTATCAACATAGGAATTTGATTCTAAGTAGGACAGATAAATAAGTAGGGAGAAGCAAGGTGGCACAGTGGATAGAGTGCCAGCTCCAGAGTCAGGAAAACTCATCTTCCCCAGTTCAAATCTGGCCTCAGACACTTACTAGTTGGGTGAGCCTAGGCAAGTCATTTCACCCTGTTTGCCTCAGTTTCCTCATCTGTAAAATGAGCTGAAGAAGGAAATGGCAAGCCACTCCAGTATCTTTACCAAAAAAAAACCCATTTGAGGTTAAGAAGAGTAAGACACAATTAAATAACAAGACCAGACCAATGAAATTACAAATGGTTGGGGTAGGGGGAGGGAATTGTTCACAGCACAATAAACCAAAAATAGAAATGGTGCCTGCCCTCAAACAATATAGGGTTCACTGAAAGGAAATGTCACGGAGCTTATATTCCATTGGAAGGATAAGACATGAAGATATTTAAACATGTGTAACATGAAAAGGTAAAGAATAAAGCAATGAAAAAAATCACTAAAATGCAGGGAGAGTATCTGAGGAGGGACAGACCAAGGATGGCTGCAGGGATGAGGGAAAGCTCTGTGGACAAGTAGGCACTGAAGCTGAGCTGTGAAGGATGAGGATTCTAAAAGGAAGAGACAAAGAGAGGAAAGCTTCTGGTATGGAGGAAGGCTGACTCTATCACAGATGCCTTGAAAGAACATCATGCTCACCTTTTCTTCAAGACCCATCTTAAGCACCTTGTCTAGCATGAGGCTTTTCACGATTCCCCCTCTTCTCTTCCTTCCCCCCTCCCCAAGTATCTTCCACCTGGATGTTATTTTGTATTTAACTTTTCTACTTACATCTTTGTTGTTTTCCTGCAACAGAATAAAACCTCCTGGGGGGGAGAGATTATTTCATTTTTGTTTTTTTATCTTTTGCAGGGTCCAGTACATGCTAGATACCTGTGTTCTTCATCTGGTCACTGGATTCAGATGGCTCTGGAGGAGAAGTAAGGCTGGTGCCCTGCACAGCCCTCCCTCACTCAAAACAAAGTCAAGTGCAAGTCTCTGATGGCATGGTCTTCTTCAGCAACAAAGGACGAACACACACCTGTGTTCTTATAACATGAATGAATGGAAGTGAAAGATGGCATGTGGAGTTCAGGAAATAGCTAATTTATAAATATTACTATTTAATAAATATTAAAATAATTAAAATGAATATTAAAATTAAAAGTTATTAAAGTCACTACATAATTTATTTTTAGGTGAAGAAGTACAGAAATTGTTTACGTTATAGTTCAGCTCTCATTTCTCTTAGTTAACTGGAACATTAGGGATAACCTAACCAAAGACAGCTGGGTAAGTTACTTGATCCTGTTTGCCTCAGTTTCCTCTTCTATAAATTGAGTTGGAGAAGGAAATGGAAAGCCACTCCAGTATCTTTGCCAAGAAAACCCCAAAAGGGGTCACGCAGAGTTGGGCATGACTTTAAAATGACTAAACAGTAACAACAAATCTAATAGTGACTACTAAAGGCTCCCCTGGGAGAGCTCTGGCTGGTCCTATAATGAATGACATGGATATAAAAGCTATTTGGTTGCATTCAATCCTTCTTGCTCACTAAGTCTGCATCACATATTCCATTCTGTACTCTCTTCTTGGGCCTGGAATTCCAGCCCATGAAATACCATGTCAAAACCAAACTCAAAGAAATCTCAGGTCACATGGAAAATCCCAGTTCCTTGAGTCCACTTCAGAAGCAAGGCTGGAGGAAGGCACAGGTTCTAGATTTAAGTCTATTTCTAACCTGACAATAATTTGGGACACCAGCATAAAACAATGAGCTGGATCATGGGTGATGTGAGAAACAGCAAAAGTTAAGTTTCCACAGTAAGTTATTGTTAATTGATGAAGTCACTGAGAATAAGTTAGATAATAAGAAGGCCAGCAGACTGCAGGTGCTCTCAGCCAATCAAAAGACACACAGCGGCCTTCAGAAAATTACAAAGTTTTTGATAAAGGAACCAAATCTACAGCTAGCTGGAACTAGCCAGGAAAAATAACCTAGAGTTATCTGGGGAAGGCTTTTCTTCACTGCACTTGCTTAATGAACTTCATGCATATAAGCAGACACATCCTTCATAAAATTATCCCTTCATTTTCTGATCATGGGTCCTATGTTAAAGCATGTTTGCGAGGGGGAATCACACTAAAGGGGGGGGTTATGTAATAAGCATGTAGAGAAGATGATGACCTAATGGAGAATGGACCAATCCATCTCCTGGTGGGAGGATCTGTCTTGAACTAATAGTATATAGCTCCTCTTGCTTCTGTATTCAATGCTCCCTCCTCCTGAAAAGACGGTGGGGGCCCGCTTTGGCCAAAGTGTTCAATTCCTCTGAACTTTGCTGTAATAAATTTTCCTTGATACCTTATGCATGTCAAGCGTGTTTCTAATAGTGAGAATTGGCTGATGTCAAAATTCTAGGCTGCCCAGCTGGGTCAGGGATCCACTGAAACTTCTTGCTTTTGCTTCTTCAAGCTCCACTCTTGCTTCAAAGGGATGGCATTCATCTAAGTAAGCTCACTCTATCCCTGATCCACAATAGCCTAATTCCTGCTCTTTGATCTGAATCTACTGGTATGCAACATGGAGCCCAATTCAGTGAGTGGGACTATATTCAATTCATCGTTTTTTCTGAGGGCAGTCCAAATTGTGCCAAGTCTTTAATATGCATGGGTAAATGGGTGCAATCTGAGACTCCCTGGAAAGAGATCACTTCCTGGAGAGGCTTAGGTCATCCACTTGTTTAGGGAGTATTCAGAAAGGCTAGATCAGCTGGAAATTTTCTGAGGAATTCAGTGTGCTATTTTATAGAGCCCCTGTGGCTCTAGAGTATTACAAGAGAGGAAATGCGTAAAACCAATCTGGTGTCTTGGGACCAGGGATTTTCTGTTCCTTGAGACTGCTGAAAGAGGAACTCCTAAATCTAATAAGACCATCCCCAAGAGGCTTAAGTAGAACTGGACCAGCCTTTGGCATATAATTGTCTAATTTACTGCAAAAATGTTCTCTATGATCATCTGCTTCTTCTCAATAGAATGTAAGCCCTGTGAGGAATTTCATTTTTGTCCCTGGATCTATGAGCCAAGCACAGTGCTTGGTACCTAGTAGATACTTAAGAAATACCTGATAGATTGATTGATTGATTTACATTTTTCTGAATCTGTTTGTTTTCTTGTCATCCCAAACCTGCTCCTTTCTGTCACAGACAGCAAGTAGAATTATAGAATTCCCAAATTGGAAGAAAACTGAGCTAATTTATCCTAACTCATATCTGAACAACAGTCCAACAAGTAGTAGTAACCCAACCACAGAGCCCGTCCTAGGTCTCTTCTAGTCATCAATTAGCATTTATTCTTAGGTTTTTACACCCTTTCCTGGGATTTCTATCAGTGGTAGCATCAGAAATCTGTCAATGTGTACAGAACATACAGTTCTTAGTTCCTCATGGGGCTGTTGTGAAGATCAAATGAGATATTTATAAAACTCTTAGCATAGTGCCTGGCACAAAGTACCTGATAAATGTTGGTTGCCTTTCTTTTCCTACTCCTAACTCCCCTTTATTACCCCCCCTCCCATTAAACACAGTACCGTGCTTGTCCCAGTTCACATATCCGAACCACGAATATATAATTGGACTGAGAATGGAGGCTAAAAATGAACTGGGAAGGCCTTACATTTGAACCAAGCAGACAAGAATATCCTTAAGATAGGACCTTGCTATCAGAATGCTTCTGTTCCGGATTAGACTCTCTAATAGAGTCAGTGCAGAAACAGGTATACCAGTAGTACAAAAACCTTGATGCTGCTGCCACCTGTTGGCTGAATTCCTCCATGACAGGTTCCTTACAGATAATCTTATAGTCCTTGGCAGTACTGCCTTGTTACATGGTATCACATCCTGACACTAGAGTGTAAGATTTACCTGCCCTCTCACCATGTCTGCACACAAGGGTGGTGGTCCTGCTTTCTACAGTAAGTTATCCTCATGTCTGCTAACAGTGATTCTCTTGACAAAGAACTGGCCGGATTGGAGTCTCAGCTCTGCCACAGTTAGGCGCTGGATGGTCTTAAAATTACTTAATCTCTGCATGTTGGTTCCTTCATCTAAAAATTGGGGCTTGTCTCACAGGGTTACTGTGAGGATCAAGTAAGATTACACAAGATAATAATGTGTCTGGGTGGTACAAGGGACAGGGTGCTGGGCCTGGAGTCAGGAAGACTTAAGTTCAAATCTGGCCTTAGATACTTACTATGTGACCCTGGGCAAGTTGCTTAACATCAGTTTGCCTCAGTTTCCTCATCTGTAAATAGCTGCTACCTCCCACATTTGTTATGAGGATCAAATGAGGTAATCATTGTAAAGCACATAGCATGCTTGGCATAGAATAAGTATTATATATATTCTAGCTATTAATAATAATGATTATTATAATAAAACACTACACAAATGTGAACTGATTATTACTGAAGAATTAGGGTGGTATAGTGGAGCTTACATTCAGAAGACTTCGGTTAGGATTCTGGCTCTACCACTTAGTCAAACAGTATCAATTTCCTTATGGATAACACAGAAATGTTCCTATCTAGCTCACAAAAGCAAATAAGAATAGATTTTTTAAAAAGTTAAACTAAATGTGCAATCCAAAAAAGCAAGAGCTATGAGCATGATCATTTTAGATAAGGTTGTAGTAAATATACACACCATCAAGAAAGGCAAATAGGGAAATTACATTACGATTAAAAGGTTCACAGATAATGAAACAATATCAGAATTAAATATGGGAGGGCAGTCAAGATGGAAGATTGAGAGGAACTATTTTTGCTTAGCTCTCCAAGTATACCTCCTCCACAGCAAAATAGAATGTGCACCAGTATGAATTCTGATTAGAAATGCCAAGAAAAATTCACAGAGTCATTTTTCTGGCCCAGGGCAGTTTAGGGAAACAGAAAGGTGTTCAGATCCTGGGGAGAACTGCTGTGGTAGGGAGCATTCCAGTACCCAAGGATGAAAAGAAGACTGAGACAAAATGCTAGGTCAGGAAACACTGGGGCAGGAAGATCCCAGAGGATCCCCGAATTAGTTAGCTGGGTGCAGGAAGAGATACCATTTGTCAGCTCTGTCACACATTACCCAGTTCCAGGTCACAGATCCAGGATGAAGAAGAGTGGTTACAAGTGTGGGCCCTTTCTGTATACTGTGCAAAGAGCAAATTCTAGAAATGTAGCTCTGTGACCCTGATCCCAGAAACAAAACAGACACAGTTCTAGCCTTTTAGCCCAGTTAAAGCCCACAGTGGAATAACTAGGGCAAGAGTCTCAGACCAAAGGGGAGCCAATGGAACCTGCGGACTCCCAGCGGGGTAAGAGTGGCTGAGTCCAGCACTGAAAATCCCAAACAAAGACACGCAGACAGAGTCAAACATGGGTCAGGAACTTGCAGAGCTCAGACTAGGAGGGCAGCAGGCAAATCTCCCCTTGAACTATACAACTCTAGGAGCACTGAAAAACTTACAGACACACAGACTGAGCTGAGAAGGACAAAAGGACAGAAGCTCAGGCCATACCACTCCCCCTGGCCTCACCTCCTAGTGTGCTGAGTCCATTATTAACATAAGGTAAAATCAAGAAGTGACAAAGTCAAGAAGAATGAGCAAACAACAAAAAAGAACCTGACCATAAAGAGCTACTTTGGTGATAGGGAAGCTCAAGACATGAACACAAAAGAGAACTATTCCAAAATATTTACAAGCAAAGCCTCCAGGAAAAATGCAGATTGTACGCAAGCCCAGCAAAAATTCCTAGAAGAATTAAAAAGCAAAATCAGGCATGGGTTTGTTTGTTTGGTTTTTTTTTTTAGAGAGAAAAAAGATTTTAAAAACTAAATGAAGGCTATGGAAGAAAGACATGAAAAGAGAATTAACAGCTTGGAAAATGAAGCCTCACTGAAGAAAATTCCTTCTTGAAAATTAGGTAAAATCCCCCCAAATCTCTAGTGTAACAAGCTGGCTGTATAAAGACATGATGGAAACATCCAGTTCTTCTCATGTGTCTTTTCCTTTAGCCACCTTTAGTGGGGCTGGCATCTTCCATCTTGAAGCTAGAAGCCAGAAGTGCCTGAACTAACTCTAAGAAAACTTGAAGAAAAACCAAAAGGATTGGAGCACTCCTCTCTTCTGGAACACTGATCTCTACAAATAAGGAGAGTCATTTTCCAATGGAGTTTGGGCCTTGGAGTTACATTCTTTTCTCGTTCATCCTCAAAAATTCTTCTGAAGTGGGTGCAGGGAGAAAAGAGGAAATGGTAGTCAAAACATTTTCTTGATGATAATAATGATAGCTTACAATTTTAAAAGTGCTTTACCATTAGGATTTGCACTTTGGTGTAGTACCTCATTTAAACTTCACAACTACCCTCTGAGGTAAAGCAGAGTCAGATTTAGATTTAAGCCCTTTGCTTATTAGCCACATGACCTTGGCCAAGTCACAATCTTTTCATGACTATTTCATCACTGATAAGGATGAATGTGTTTCTGCTACCTACTTCATTGCGGGGTTATGGTAAAAATGCTTTGCAAAACTTAAAGTGCTTTATAAATGTTTTTTACTGATAAGGAATCAGTGGTTAAGTGATTTGTCCAAGGATATACTGCTTAACAAGGAGTGAAGGCAAAACTACAAACCAAGTGTGTAAACTCCATTTCTACTACCTGTAGGACCTTGGGCAATTTCATTATCTATAAAATAAGGATATTGGACTAGAAGGCCTCTTAGGTCCTTCCTAGAACCTAAGTTTACAATCCTATAATTCTCACTAAGAACAATGTGCTCTCTGCTACCAAATTCTACCAAGGCACAGAGGAAGAAAGGAAGTAAATATTTATTAAGCACCTACTATGTGCCAGGCACCGTGCTGAGTACTTTACAAGTATTATCTCATTTGATTCTTACAACAACCCTGAGAGGTAAGTGCTACTTTTATCCCCACTTTATAATTGAGGAAACTGAGGCAGATGGAGACTAAGTGATTTGCCCAGGATCACACAGCTAGGAAGTATCTAAGGGTAGATTTGAACTCAGGTCTTTCTGGCTCCAGGCCCAGCTCTATCCATTGCTTTCCTCAAGGCCTGAGGAATAAAGATTTGTCCAGAGTCATAAACAGGAAGTTGGTGATAAGCTTGTTGTGAGAACTTCAGTCGCTTGATTTCCATTTGATTCTTTTTTCTACTTTCCAAGATGAAAGTCTTTATTTAGCAGCACTAATACTACCTCCTATCCTTGCCTTTCCAGGATCAGTTTTAGTAGAGTTATTTGAATAGAATGGAATATTAGCTGAGATACAGGATGTCCCAAAAGTCTTAGTGCAATTTAAAGGTCTGGTTGTTTTGTTTGTTTGTTTCAGGACTGACAATTTCTGTCACCTATTAACTTCATGATACTGGTCAAGTCATACTCTCTACTTCCTCACTGTGAAATGATCCTACTTCTGCTACTTCTTGGTGGTATTGTGAAGAAAGTGGTATTGTGAAGAAAGTCCTTAACTAGAAAACTAGAGATAGTAATAGCTCCTGCCTTCCAAGGTGGATTTTAGCTTTAATTTAAGTTTTTAAGTTTTAATAGCTTAAAACTGCACTAAGACCTTTGGAATACCTTTCCTATAAGTAATTCAAGAAGGGGGCCTCTTGGGTTACAAACCATGCCAGCATCTCTGTGTCACCACCTGAGGTCATTTCTGGAATGTTAAGTATTCAGAGACACAGTCCTCCTGCTTGTAAGGAGATAGACATTAAGATCACACTGACTGTTTATGAAAAATACGTGACACAGTGTGTGTAGACCACAGAGGATGGAGTGTTGGACTCTGGGTCAAGAAGACTTCAGCTCAAGTCTTGTCTCTGACCCATCTGAGCTGAGTGACCCTTGGCAAGTCATTTAACCTTTTGGTGACCCAGGAAACTTCTCATGTAAATTGGAGAGCAGGAGATGACCAGAAATAGTAAAGGGAGTTTTTCTTACTGGGAGTTCCCTGCAGGTTGACACAGGTTGAAAACACAGGTTGACCCTTCCCCCTAATTCCCTCCCCCAAGAAAAAGGACATATGACAAGTGTCCTAGAAATAGCACAAAAACTGCTTTTTTTTTCAGTCATATCTGATTCTTCGTTACTCCATTTGGGGTTTTCTTGGCAAAGATACTAGAGCAGTTCGCCATTTCATTCACCAGTGGATCCATTTTGTCAGACAATCAGAGGTTAAGCGACTTGCCCAGGGTCACACAGCCAGGAAGTGTCTGAGGCTGGATTTGAACTTAGGTCCTCTTGACTCCAGGCCCAGTGTCTATCCACTGAACCACCAGCTGCCTTCTATAACCCACAAATACAGTCAACTCCATTTGGAAAAAAAAGACAAAATAGATGTATAAAAATGTAGATAACAGTGGGGAGAAAATAGATTTAGGTACCTTGAAAAGAGCCACACTGACAAAAGGAACAAAGGTTGGTAGGGAGGGTTCTGTTGTCTTCAGTGACCTGAAGAAACAACACATCAGTCAAGCCTGCCTCGTACATGCTATTCCTATGAATAATTATAGACATGCACCTAATATGCTGTCAGAGATGCTTAGATACAGCAGAGAGGTAAAATCCACCTCTGGGGAGGAAGTACCTGTTATTTTCAATATGCTACTTATTGCTTTGAGTTTCCTGTTAGGTTCTTCCATCTGCTTGGCTATTCTTTGCCCAAAGTTATCTGCATATTTCTTTAGCTAGACAGTCAATAAGCATTTATTGAGTGCCTACTGTGTGTCAGGTGCCATGGTAAGCAATGGGACAAAAACCAGTTCCTGCCTTCAAAGAGCTCCTAATCAAATGGGATATCTCACTCAAAGTGAGAATGTGGTAAGACCTAAGCCTGAAAGAGCCAGGATCTCCCATTGTATCCTGGGCCATTTCCAGTTGTCCTGATGAACATCAGGCCACTGGACCCAGATGGCTCAGAAGAAAATGCACAGCCGTCCCTCACTCACATCCAAGTCAACTGCAAGTCATGTCATCATCTTGATATCATGGTCCTCTTCAAGAATAAAGGACAAACACAATCAAATGGGGGTAAACAATGTGCAAAGGACTGTGCAGTAACAAGCTAAAGACAGGATAAATAGGAGATAAATCAATAGAAGAAGGCAATGCAAGGTTCTAAGACAACTCCAAAAGACTCAGGATGGAAAATGCTATCCACATCCGGAGAAAGAACTCTGGAGTCTGAAAACCATTTTCTCTCTCTTTTTTGTTTCTTCTTTTTTGTGGTTCATTCCATTGGTTCTAATTCTTCTTTGCAACATGATTAATGTGAAAATATTTAATGTAAATGTATATGTAGAGCTTGTATGGGATTGCATGCTGTCTTGGGTAAGGGAAAAGCTGAGAGGGGAGGGAAGTGGAGAAAATTTGGAACTCAAAAGCTTGTGGATCTGAATGTTGTAAACTAAAAATAATTAATTAAAATGTTAAAAAAAAATTCTATTCATTCTTTAAGGCCCCACTCACATCTCACCTACTACAGATATGTTTTCCCCAACTAATGATACTGCACTGACTCAAACTGCTTTCGAATTGCTTTCAAAGCAGATCGCACATTCTTTTGAGGGTCCTCAAAAAGAGAGGACAAAAGAGGGGACAAATCTTTATTTTCCATGAGGGTAGATGTGATTCTTGAAAAGTCTTCTGGATGAATCATGATGGGGATTATTTAGGTGTGACTCTAAGTGAACAGGTTTTATCTTGGGGGCTGGGAGGGGGCAGTCAACTAAGTCTATGCACTTGACTCACATAGGCTACTCCATCTCCCATCTTTGCACACCAAGCCTGGAAGGCACTCCTTCCTCTACATCTGGCACCTCCTCACCCTAGAATGTCCATCCGTCCTTGGATCCTTCTTACCCTGGAATCTCTCTCCTTCACAATGTCCCTCTTTTTCCACTGGTGAGTTTCTCCTAGGGCCTCCATTTTGGACAGGGGTCCAAACCAACCAGCTTTCAACTCTTCTTGGCTCAGCTTTTGACTTTCTGGATTTTGATACCATGACCCCAAGTTACTAGTGGGCCCCCCCCTCAAAATTACCTTGAGCTCATCTTATATATATATTCTTATGTGAGTGCCTATTGTCTCCTCATTAGATTGGAAGGTCGATGATGGCAAGGACTGTTTCACTTTTGTCTTTGTGTCTCTGCATTTGGGTCTAGCACAGAGTAGATGTCTAATAAGTAAATGCTTGTTGAATGATTCTGAAAGTCATTCTTAAGAAGTTCCCTAAATGCTTTTGTTTCTTTTTTTAATATGTGGCAGCATCACTGAAATAAATACATAGCTCCTCAGGTTGGTTACTTCGCAGAACACAAATTTCACAGAATTTAATTAATGAACAGTTTATTAAGTGCCAACTGTGTGCTAGGAATAGGACACTAGTAGATGAGGAAAGTAAAAAGTACAGAGACTTTACTGAGATCACACAGTGAGTGGCAGAAGTAAATGGGGAAAAACCAGTCTTGTTCTGATTTCAGCCCATTGCTTTTTCCTCTGTCTCTAAAGTCTCCCAGAGTGACTGCTTTGAAGGAAAATACTTGTGGTGCTGTGGAAAGTATGTTGTATTTGGAGTTAGAGGGCCTGGGTTCAGTTCTCAGGTCTGCTACTTACTATTACTTGTGAGTCTTAACCAAAGTCCTTTCAGCTCTCTAGAACTCAGTTTCCTCATCTATAAAAAGAGAGCACAGATTTGGAGCTAAAAAAGACATAGGAGGCTCCCAAATTTGACATTTGAGAAAATTGAGTCATGGAGGGGGTAAGCCAGATCACACAGCTAATCAGTATCTAAGAAAGAATCTAAATCCAGGTCTTCTTGATCCCAAGTCCAGGGTCCTATCCGCTACATCAGGCTGCTTCTCAGACACAATGATCCTTCTCAGATGATTGGACTCAGAGGCCTCAGAGGTGCCTTGGGGTTCCAAACCTGTGATCCAGCAGTATACTTCAATAGATCCATGTGAACTGGAGATCTCCTTCTATCGCTTTCCATGAATACTGTAATTCTGCCCACATCCATATCCCATGACCAGCCCATCTACTGGTACTATATAACCCATGAAACAAATTCAGAATGATGTTTGCTCTATTTTTTTTTCTAGCAAATGAACTAGGTCTCAAGACTTTCATCTTAAATCTTTTCCTTTCCCCCTCCTTCCATCTTCCTTCACTCACTTAGCTCTGGCTCTCACCTGGTAGTACAAGCCTCCCTGAAAATCTTGTCTAGTACTGGTAGCACTTTCCATTTGTCCCCCCAACTCACTAGTTGAGGTGGGGTTACTAGAATATTCCTTGTTCCCCAGGGCCATTTCCAAGCTCACCCTTTGCCACCATCATTTAGTAACTTCTCCTCTTTTGAGGGTCTCTCAATTTGTATTTACCATCCAATAAAAATTCTACTTGCTGTTGCCTACTGACCTCCAAGACATTCCCCGTTTTTCCTCAATGAGCTCAGTATCTGGCTTTCCTCCCCAACTCCTGTTCTCATAGTATGGGACATCAACATTCTTATTGATACTCTTTTAAACACCATCACCATCCAGTTCCTCAACTTACACCTGTCCCATGACTTATTCCGAGGTTGCTCCATGGATAGAATGCTGGGCCTGGAACTTAAGACCTGACTTCAAATTCAGCCTCAGATACTTACTGTGTGACTTTGGACAATTCAATTAACTTCTTTGCCTCAGCATTCTTAACTACAAAATGGGGATAATAATAGCACCTACCTCCCAGGGTCATAATTGCAAAGCACTTAGCACAGTGCCTGGCACACAGCAGATGTTTAATAAATACTTGCTTCCTTCCTTCCTCACATCAGATAAGGTCATATAAGGAAATGATCTTGCTATTGCCATCACTATACTACTTCCATATTATGAACTAGAAAATTTCCTTATCTGGTCACAGTCTGTTGTCATGCCAACTCTCCTTCTGCTTTACAATGCCCTGCTCTTCATTCCTTCAACACCTTACTTCTTTCCTAGGGCTTCACCTCTCTACTAGCTCCACGCTCCTTCCTTCCCCACCTGGACCCTGGACCAGCCAATACAGTTCTACTCTGTACTGTATTGTTCTCTGAGTCCCTTGCCCTCAACCCTGTGTGGCTGAGTCTACCCTGCTTCTGCCTTGGATTGATCTCAGCACCCACTGCCTTTGCCCGTAGCATGTGCTACTGAACGAAGCTGGAGAAAATCATAAAACCATGCTGAGTGGCTAAATTATGCTACAGAATCTCAACTGGGCCCTCAATATGGTAAGGAGATAACTGACTCCTTCCACCACAGTGGATTTTCTAAACTTTTTCATCCTTTCTCAGACTTCTCATAGCTCCCCCCATCCTCACAGCTAAGAACTCATATTCCACTGAAAAAATGAGGCCATTTGTCAAGAGTTACTATTCTCCCCCTCCTCTTCATTTCACATCATTCAGATGTCACCTAATATCTCTTCCTTCACCCTGTCTCACATGAAGAGGTGTTCCCTCTTACCAACCCAAAGCCCTCTCCATGCACAAGGGATCCCATTCTGTTTCATCTTCTCCTGAAGACTGTCCCTTTATCATTCTCTTATGTCCAGTCGTTCCCTGTCTACTTGCTGCTTCCCTACAGCATACAAACAGACCCATGTCTTCCCCATCTTAAAATCCCCTCACTTGATCCATCTATCTCTGCCAGCTATAATCCCTCCTCTCTCCCTTTTGTGGTGAGCTCCTTGAAAATGCTGTTACAGAGCTCCTCCCCTTCTTAACTCTCTCCTGACCTCATCATTCAACCAACACTACTCTCACCAAATTTATCAATAACTTAACTGCCCAATCTAATGACTTTTTCCCAATCCTTATCCTTCTTACCTCTCTGCAGCTTCTAATATTGTTGAACACCCTCTTCTCCTTGGTACTGTCTTCTCTAGGCTTTTGTGACACTGCTATCTGCTGGATCTCCTCCTATCTGTACCTTCTCATTCTCTTTTGATGGTTCTTCACACAGGTCATGCCCGCTAACTGAAGATATTCTCTAGGACTCTGTCCTAGGCCTTCTTCTCTTCTCCTTCTATACTGTTTGACTGGTGATTTTATCAGCTTCTATGGATTGAATTACCATCTCCAGGCTGATGATTCTCAGATCTACCTATCCAGCACTAACTACCTCAAACCTGACCTCCAGTCACATCTCCAATTACTTAATTAGACATCTTGAACTGAATGCATTGTAGACGTCTTAAACTAACTGAATCTGAAACTGAACTCATTATCTTCCCCCTTCCCCCCCTACATTCTCTTCTTCTAACTTCCCTATAACTGTCAAGGGTACCAATGTCCTCTCGTTCAGGCCCGCAAGTTAGGTGTAATCCCTGACTCCTCCCTCTCCCCCAAATGTCCTACCATTTCTACCTTCCTAACATCTCTTCTCTTGTAGTCTCTTCTCTGACATTTCAGCGCCCTGCTTCAGGACCTTATCACCTCACACCTGGAGTAACGCAGTAATCACCCCAAATCTCTCTCTGCTCCAATCTATCCTCCAGCTAACAAATTAATCTTCCTAAAGCACAGATTTGACTACATTAGTCTCCTACTCAAGTAAAACTTCAATGGCTTCCCCTATCACCCCCAGGATCAAATATAAAATCAAAGTTTGGCATTCAAAGTCCTTCATAACCTACGCCCCATCTAGTTTTCTTACATCTTACTCATCCCCACGTACTGTGACCCAGTTTCACAGATCTCCTGGCTCTTGCTCACACAAGACACTCCATCTCCCAACTCCAGACATTTTCCCTGTCTGTCCTTCTGCTTGAAATTCTCTCCATTCTGCATCCCTGCCTCCTGGCTTCCTTCAAGCTCCAGCTGAAATGCCATCTTCTATCAGAAGTATTTCCTGATCCCCCTCAATCCTAATGCCTTCCCTCTGTGGATTATTTCCAGTTTATCCTGTTTATACCATTTGCCCATAGTTGTCTGTGTATTTTGTCTCCCTCATTTCAATATAAGCACCTTGAGAGCAGGGACTCTTTAGCCTTTCTTTACATGCTCAGCACTATGTAGCACTTAGAACATAGCAGAATCTTACTAATTGCTTATTTACTTCATGGTCACTTGCATATTAAGTCAAAAAAGCCAAACACCCCAATTACAGTCTATTCTAACTGAGCACCAGGGAGATGAATCATATCCTGTCTATCTCAATTCACTACTGGTCCTAAATTACTATGCAACAACTCTGTTAAACAGCTGCCACTGCATTCTACCTCTGGGCATTTTAGGACAGGTGGATGGATGTTTGTTTCCCTGAGTTGTTGACTATGTAACAAAATTTCAACCGGTTAAACCACTTCTCTTGAACGTGACTTTCCTCCACTAAGAAGGGGGAAGATGAATTTCCTGCAAAGGTTACCTGTCCAGAAAGGGGGTGTGGTCAAGGTGGGGTGATCAATCTGGTCCCACAGCTCCTCACAACCACTTTATTGCTTGTTTGAAACTTTTAACTAATTTCAGTTATAACGGGTGAGATGGTTACGACTGGCTCACTCAGTAGATAAGGAAACCAGAATACCAAAGTCTAAGCAATTTGTCCAAAGTCAAAGAGAAATATCAGCAGCAAAGATAGCAAGAGAACTTAATTTTTCCAAAACCTCTGGCATGTTCCATCTACTGAGCCCCAGAGCTTCCAATCTGACTCATGAGAGAACCTTGGTGAAACCAGTTCAGACAGGAAAGCTTACCTTTGAGCCTATGGCTCAGCATTCACTCAACAGAGATCAGCATTCCTACTATGTGACAGTAGTACAATGCTAGGCAGGCTGTGAGAAAGGCAGAGTATAAAACAGTCCCTGATCATGAGGAACTGACCAATGAGTTGTGGAGACAAAATATAAACAGATTTTTAAAAAATTTAATCTTTAAGGTGTTTTATGATAAAGGGTCAAAAAAGTGGAACAAACTAAGTGCAATCTAAGTTCAGAGAAGGGACAGATCACTGTTAGTGTGGGGCACTAAAGCTAATCAATCAATCATTATTAAGTACCCTCTATGTACCAGGCACTGTGCTAAGCACTAGGGAAATAAAGAGGGAAAAGATAATCCTTGCCCCCTTGAGAAACTTCCCCTCCCCAGAGTGGGATCCAGATAACAGGAGACTAGTGTCTGGGGGCAAATCAGCAACCAGGGTTTCTCAGAATCTCAAAATCTCATGATTTATGGAATTGGAAAGCTAGGGGCCCAAGCTCAAATTCTGAGCCCAGAACGACCGGCACACTGCCAGAAATGTTAGCAAACTAACTTTGACTTTTTACCATCCTAACAAGTGCCCCTTGCCTCTACCCTGGTCTGAAGTGTGGGCCTGAGTCAAGCTTGGACGTTAAATTATGGGGCATGGTAGTCTTTCTACTAGGACTTATATTTGATTTTGAAGAAGTAGGATTTAAATTAGGCATAGATTAAATTAAAAGGCACAGTATGAGCAAAGGCACAGTGGTAGGAATAATCAAGATATATCTTAATTCTGTAATATTTTCTCCAATGGGCAATTCATGCAGTTTCTTTACAGCAAGACAGTGATATAATGAAAGGAGTGTTTTAAAATTAATGTCACAATATTATATGAGTAGGTTAAATTGAATGGGTATACACTGAAGGCAGTGAGCTATCTGTTAGTATACTATTTGGTAATAAAAGTGAGATTTCTTGAGGGCCTTAACTAAGGTTGTGTCAGGGAACAAAAAGAGACAGATTCAAGAAGCATTATGAAAGAAAGGATGGCCGAGACTGGGGGATTGATTGATGTGGGAGATGACAAAAAGCAAGGTTCAGAGATCGTTCAGGTCTTGAACTGGGTGACTGAGAATTACTGGATTGCTGATAGAAACTTTAAAATTAGAAAGTCAGTTTTTCAGAAGGATTAAGAAAACGCTGTTAGAAATTTGAAAAGGTAAGTTATTTAACTGTAACCATTTTTATCTCACATCCAAAAAGGTCAATACCAGCAAATTCCAGAAATTGGTAAAATTTAAGTTGGTCAGTCTTAGAGGTAAAAGGGAACTAAGATGCTCCAGTCCATACTCACACAGTCAATTTAGATATAGGGAAACTTAAGCCCTAGAATTTAAGTGAATTAAGAGAATTAAGTGAATTTAAGTCTAAGGTCAACTAATTAGAGAACAGGAGAGGTTGAACTATACTTATAGGAACCTTGGAGAAACCTAGGAAGATATTTAGCAGACTGACACTTATCCACAGCCTGTGCTCTCTCTCACGAGGCTACACAGCCTGTGTACTAGAAAGAATAAATTTAATTAAAAAACAACAAATAATTCTTGGGGAAAGTTTGTATAAATTGATGCAGAATGAAGCAAGTAGAAAAAAGAATAAGATATAAAATAAGAGGTACTGTCAATGAAACCATCATTTCAAGGAATTATCCAATTACTAAGCAAATAAAAAACTAATAATGAACTAGGAAGGACAGATAAGGAAAAAAACTGCCTCTCAGCAGTCAAGCATCGGGCTAACAGATGCAGTCCCGTGGAGAAGTCATTTTTGCTTAGCTAATTTTCTTGGTTATAAGGGAAACTGGGGAGAAGCAGGAAGTGAAAGGAATATCCAGAAGTGACTCTGACTTGAAAATAAGGAGTATTCACAAAATATTAAAAATAAACTTTCTTTACATTAATCACACCAAGAGCTATCTCTGCTTTTGGTCTCATAGAATGTGTAGATTTCTGCATGCTCCTTTGGTTATAACAAACTTGGCAATGGTTAAGGTGGAAATAGAACAGAGAATTAGAAACTATGGACTCACTGCCTTACATGTTATTTTACCATATGACATATACTCACTGTCTTTGGTCTTAGATACTATAACTTAAAGTTTTAATGGGGAAAACTGAGTTAATAGCTTTCCTTTGCCAGCAAAAACGGTTTTTGTTCACCTTCTTTTTCCTGTACTAACAGAAAAAGGTTATCAGAATGAAATTTGATCAAATTTTAGGTCAGATCTCATACCATCAGAATGGCACTACTAAATACTTGTTACAAGGGTTTTGCCTTTCTTTTGTATTTCCAGAAGAGGGAAGAAAAAAATAAAGGTTTGATAACTGAAAAAAATAAAATTTAATTTTTAAAGATAACATTGCCAATATAGTTGAACAAATGAGCTAACAGAATGGTCCAAATTAACTGGACATTTCATTACAAAGAGATGGAACCAAACCCTGCTGAAATCTCTAGAAAAAGAGATGTGAGGTCCAGAGCTCAGGTAAGTTCCTGGAACCCTTATACTCAAGGTTAAAAAGTTCAATTTTTGTTGCTCAAGTGTATTTATTTGGAGTCTTGATTTCTATTACGCAAAAGAACAGATCCCAATGTTAGGCAGTCCCTTTCTGTCACATTAGCCTTTTGGGATCTATCTTCTCCAAGTGAACCAAAGGCTTTAGTTGTTCAGCAAAATTTCTCATGTCATCAGAGACCATGTCCTGTCCTGCTGGTGCCACAACACTTAACTCCACAAGATAAGAGAGGGACAGGGCCTCTGTGCTATCTGTGTTTCCTGGCATCAGGATTCGGAAAATCTTGTATACCATGATTTTCATGATACCTTTTCGAAACAAGTGGCCCTTGGCAACGAACTCATGGTCCATTCGAAAGCCCATCTCCATCAAGAAATCAGTCAGGTTCTCTGACGTGGCAATGTCTACACAGTTACGTACTAGGGCATGGCGGTTCTTGTCCCCCATTTCAGGTTGTCCCAGGTAGCGCAGATGCCAGGGTGCCCCAGTCTTGTCCATCGACCTCCGGGCTCTTAAAACAAAAGGGCTAGCTTGTTGCCCCTTTAAGAGGAACACCATTTCATGGTCAAGAAAAGTCTCAGGTTCCATGTTGTCACACAGTCCCCGAAGTCGGTGAATGAGGCTCTCTAGACTGTGATCCAAAACACTTCCTAAAGGGAAGGAAAACATCACGGGAACCTCATTCTTCACTTTCATTAGGAAAATAAAAAACAGAAGGAGCATGACAGAGGACATGAATTCCTAGGAAGCTCCATTAAACCCTGAACATCATTCTAGCTTTCTACATTTCAGATAACCATCTACAAAACCAAAATACAACTTGATCTTAGAGATCACCTTACTCTAATCCTCTGTTTTTACAATGAGCCCCAAGGGCTACTCAACCTGAGTATGAATTTCCTTATCTGGAGGTCACAACCACTTAGTGGCAAAGCTTGACCCAGAATCCAAGCTTCCTATTACCCGCTCCAGAACCATACATACCATAGCTGCCTTATTTCCTGGCAAAAATGTTTATCATAACTGATTCAAAGAGGACAAAATGGGTGATATAACAAATTCCTAGGCTAACTTACCTTGAAGTAAATACTCCATCATATTTATAGTGCCACCTGTTACTGGCATCATGGTGACTGGAGGTGCCTCCATATTGTCAGCTTCCCTGAGTGATAAGAAACAAAAGAAAATCTGATTCAGAAGGGATCCTTGGATTATAGAAGTGATAGGACCTTACAGATCACTTTGCCCAATAAGCTGATTATATTTTTGTATTTTAAAGTAAAAACACTGAAATAAAATTAAACTACACATAAAATCATAGACTTCACTTCGAGAAAAGAAGCATCTGCCATCTTTAACAAGGTAACTAAAATATCCTGTTTATGTCCCCTTTTTCCCCCACTTTTTATTGTTTTGATTCTGCTTTCTTACTGGGGTATCACTTTATGGAAGCTCTCCCACATTTATTTATATTTTAATACTTGTATTTTTTTGGCACAACAGAGCACACTCCAGTGGGAATCGGAAAACCTTTGTTTTAAACAGTAGCTCTGACACTTACTGGCTACTAGGACCATGGATATATGACCCAACCTCTTTGAATCTCATTTCCCTTGTCTATGAAAAGGGGATGACACTCCTTAACTATCTTAGAGGGTTATCACATGTGAAGTGCTCTGAAAACATTGAAAAGTTAAATGCCACTAATTATTACCACTGGCTACTGCATTAATAAAATAGTGATAACATAAAGCATTTACGTTTTACAAATAACACATTGGATCTTCACAACAACTCTGGGAGATGAGTGTTGTAATTATTTCCATTTTACAGCTGAGGAAACTGAGGCAGGGAAGTTCAGTGACTTGCCCAGCATCATCCAGTTAGTTAAGTGAGGTCCAATGCTCAGTCTTTCCTCATTTCTTTTCTTATAGTTTTCCAGAAGTCCCCAACTGGATGTTTCTCCTTGGTGGGCTAGGTCTGGATCTTTCTTCTGCCCTCATGACACTTCACCTTGTATGATAGTACCTACCTACATGTCACTTCCTCTCTCATAAAGCCTGGGTTATTTCTCACCTCCTGCACAGCCCAGGTCATGATAGCTAGCCTGGGACCACTCGCTCATTACTCAAAGACCCGCCGTTTTAACATAAATCGTGCTAGATCTGGGAACGATGATGGCTTCGGACCCCTAACCGACCTAAGGCAAATCCCTTAAACCTTGGGGAGCCTCAGTTACTTTATTTGGAAAAGGGGGACGGGGAAGGAAAGGGAAATAAGACCGTGAGCCCCGAAAGAGAAAAAAACCACAACCACCCCACCCAGAGCCTAGGAATCAGAAGACTCATCTTCCTGAGTTCGAGTCGGGCCTCAGGCTGGGTCTGCCTCAGTTTCCTCATCTGTAAAAGGACAAAGCGCTCCAGGATCTGAGCCCAGAAAAGTCCAAACGGGGTCAGGAAGAGCCGGACTTAGTAAGAAACGAGTGAAATAGACTGGGGTTGGAAGGGGCCTCAGAGACCGGTTTCTAAATCTTATTTTACATTGGAAGAAACCTCGGCCTGGAGGGGGATGCTCTTTGGGGCGCCCCCCCCCCCCCATCTACCGCCGACCCCCTCCCGCGCACACAGAAGGGGCGGGCTCAATTAAAAAAATTGTGAGGCCAAACTACGCATGCGCCGCAACAACGAGAGGCTCAGCGTACCCCGGACCCTCAGGGCTGCAGAGGCTGTTGTTCCAAGGCCAGGCCAGCCCGGGGCTAGCTTCGGCTCCACTCCGCTGCCCACAGCCCCGGGGCCGAGCTCCCTCTCCCTCCTCGTCCCCCTCCCGGAAACCCGGACGCACCGAGGCCCGAAAGCCCGTGGTCCTCGCTCTCAATTCTTCTAATCAAAGCGCAGCCGGCTGAACGTCCGGGTGACTGCGAGCGAGCATGCGCACAAATCGGTTTTGGAGTCGCCGGAAAAGGAGAGCATGCGTAATGTGTGGTCCTTGCGTACGGAAGATGGCGGCCTCCAAAGAGAGTGCCCTGTGGAAGGCGCCATTCAATTCGTAGCTTCCTGGGGTCGCAAGATCTATAGCTTGAAACAGCCTACCTTACTGATCATCTTATTTGAAGGAAGGAAAAAACTAACGTTCAGACAGGGAAAGAGACTGGACCTTCAGTTTCTCTTTAAAACCAAGACTTTTTCCTCTACAAAGTCCTCTTTATTAAATGCTTCCTGTATGCAGGCTGGGCCAGCAGTCCAAGTGCTCAGCTGGACTTGAAATCAACGAGACCTGGGTTCACAAATCCTGCCTTGGATACTTAGTAACAATGTGCAAATGTGTTTAATAAGATGGTACATGAATGGCCTATATCAGATTGTCTTGGAGAGCAGGCACATGAGGGAGAGAGAGAAAAAAATGGGGACGCAAAATCTTATAAAAGTGAAGGTTGAGAGCTATCTTTGCATGTAATTGGAAAAATAATAACTATGAAATAGGGGGAAAAGGATACTTAGTCACTGACTCAAACAAGTCTTGATGAACTTCTGCCAACTTTAACGTCTAAGCAGGTTACCTTGTACAAAGACTCAGCCATCTGGTAGGGGGAGCTCCCAAGCTGAAGAAATTGGAGATCCTTTTATCCTTGTCAGCTGAATTCCAGGGGGTAAGCCTCAGATCTCTTAGGGGAAACCAGACCAACCAGAAAGCTGTCCTCTGCCCTAGTGAGTTCACATCTACTGCTGCTGAACTCCACCAAGTCTATCTCCCTGAAACAAAGTTACCTCACAGTTCACTTGGCTAATTCTATACATGTCACTTTCCTCTTTTTGGAGGAATTGATGGGACCAAAACGGGTAGCTAGTATGGCTTTATTTTGTTCACTCTGAATCATTGCATCAGTCTTTCCAAATATCTCTTAATTCTTTGTACTTGTCCTTCTCTACAGCAGAGCAACATCCCATTACGGTCATACGTTAGAGTTTAGCCATTGTGTAATGGGCACATGTTTTGCTTTCAGGTTATTGTTATTATAAATACAACATCCCTGTATATCTTTGTACTTAGAGGTCCTCTTGTGTTGTCCATGATCTACTTGGGAATACTCCTAGAAAAGAAGTCTGACATTTTGCCACCCTCCCCAATTTAAACCCTCCTTGGACCATCCTAATAGCTTCCTAAATTGTCTCCTGGTCTTTAGTCAGTCAACAAGCATTTATTAAGTACTTACTATGTGCCAGGCACTGGACTAAAGCCTTTAAGGAACTCATATTCTAATGTACAAGCAAGCATGTACATATAAAATATACATGGGAAATGGGAGGTAATCTCAAAGAGAAGGCACTAAGAAAGGAGAAAACTGGGAAAAGCCTCTTGTAGAAGGTGAGATTTGAGCTGAGTTTATGAAAAGGCAGGGCAGACAGGAAGTAATGATAAGGAGGGAGAGCATTCCAAATAGTCAGTAAAAAACAAAACAAAACCCAGAGTCAGGAGATGGCATATTATGTGAAAGGAGGTCAATACTGCTAGATAATAGAGAATGTAGGGGGAGGAGGATTGAGTTGGAAGGCAGGTTAGGGCCAGCTGGTGGAAGGCTTTAAAAGCCAAATGGAGAATTTTATATTTGATTCTGGAGGCAATAGGGAGCCTCTGGATTTTACTGAGTGGGGGTGATATCACTTTGATCACTTTGGGAGCTGAGTAGAGGATGGAATGGAAGGGGAGATACCAATCAGAAGGCTGTTCTAATAGTCCAGGTGAGAAGTGAGATGGGTATGCACTGGGATAGAGTGGGGAACCTGCCTTTAATAAAAGGATTTGTTCTGTGAAGTTTGGATTCAGTCAAAGGGCTGAACGTGAGGACCTAGAGGATCACATGTGGCCTGGAGACTGCAGATTTTCCACTAGAGTGATTACAAAAAGAGAGTTTTTATGTGAGATAAAAGTAAAGGTAGAAATGACATGACTTAGAAATAGACTGGATACATGAGGCAAGTACAAGTAAGGGATACAAGATGACACAGAGATTGGAAATCTGGGTGAGTGGGAGAATGGTGGTACCCTTGACAATAATAGGGAAGTCCAAAAGAAGGGGTGTGTTTGAGGGAGAAACACTGGAAATGCTGTTTGAGAGAACTATAGGACACTGTTTGACATGACTAAGAGGCAGTAGTGGTGGTACACCTCTGTAATCTCTCCTATTGGGGAGACTGAGGCTGGTGAATCACTTGAGCTCCAGAGTTCTGAGTTGTAGTAAAACTCAAGCTTATCCAGTATCCCCTAGTCATGAAGGGCCCTCAGGAGTGAAGGACCCCCTGGCTGTCTAAGGAGGGATGAACCAACACAAGTCAGAAACAGTGCAGGTCGAAATTTCTGTTAACTAACAAACAGTAAAATCAGGAAGAGATGGTGTGAGTTTCAGCCTGGATGAAATAGTTATTCAGTTTAAAAAAAAAAATAGAGGTGGTTGGTGATATAAGATTGGAGGTCAGGAGGGAGATTACAGCTAAATAAGTAGATTTGAAAATAATGAGCACTGAGTTGATCATTGAACCCTTGGGAGCTGATGGGATCACCAAGTAAGATAGTAGAGAGGGAGATGAAAAGAGAACCTACGATTGTCGGATACCCACAATTAGTGGGTGTTGCCCAAAGGAAGATGCAGGAAAGTAGGAGCAGTTAGATAGGAAGAGAACCAGGTCATAAAAACTTAGAGAGAAGAGAGTTCAAGAGGAGCTGGTGATCCATAGCGTCAAAAGCTGCAGAAACAAGAGAAAGGAAGAGGATTGAAGAAGCCATTAGACTGGGCAATTAAGAGAACTTAAGATAACTTTGGGGAGAGCAGTTTTAGTGGAAAGATGAGGCTGGAAGCCAGATTTCAAAGAGTTTAGAAAAAATGAAAGGAGAGGAAGTGGAAGCATCTATTATAGACAGCCTCCAACTGTTTCCACCCTATCGCTAAAATAATCTTCCTACGGAATAGTTTTACCCATGTTCCTCCCTTGCTCAAAAATTTTCTGTGGTTCCCACTGCTTTATCAACTAGAACACAAACTCCTTAGCTTATCATTTAAGCCCCTCCACAAAGCACAATGCCTTGAACATAATAGATATTTGATTTAAAAAACAAACAAAAAAGGTGATTACCTTTCTCACCTTATTTCACACGTTTCTCCTTCATATGTCCTATATTCCAGCTAAACTGGACTGCTAGATATTTCCTTATCTCCTCTTATTTCTCCCAGCCTCTGTGCACTCCTATGGGCCATACACCACACCTGAAATGTATACTTCTTCCATCTTCGTTTATAGAAATCATTCTTTTCTTTCAAGGCTCAGTTCAGCTACCATCTCCCTCTGTGATAAGGGAGGTTTCCCCTGATCCCTTCAAATGAAAATGCTCTCCTTCCTTCAGTTTTCCTAGAACACCTTTTCTGATTTGTTTTTTGCCTTTTTTTCACCTGTATTCTATCTTGTACCATACTTATTTGGGCACTTAGAATATTCCCTTGGAGAGCAGGGACTATATTTTTCTTTTCTTTTAAAAAAAATGTTTTTATCCCTTGTATCTATCACAGTACAATGCACGTAGATGGTAGGATGTGAATGGTATGTGTTGGATTTGGAGTTCAGAAAATAAATTCAGATCCTGATTCTTGCTCTGAGACCATGGGCAAGTCATTCAACTTCTCTGACCCTAATATAAATGTCAGTTTTTATTAAGAAATATTGATTGATGCAAAGATGTTTTCTTTCAGCACACATTAAAAGCTCATTATATGCAAGACGCTGTGCTAAAGAGAGGCACAAAGAAAAAAACGTGTAATCCCTAACCTCAGAGAATTTACTAGGGAGCAGACATATAATACAGCCATAGAAAAATAGGAATTTGATAAGGGAAAGCACTCTACCAAGCCAGAGGGGGATTGGTGGTCAGATAAGGTTCTGTGAAGGAGGTGGCTATGGATGTGAAGTTACAGAGAAAGGATAGTTCTAGAGTTTAGAGAAGACCTAGAGTGATTGAGATTTGCCCTAGGCTTTGCAAAGAGGAGGAGAGGGCATTTGAGGGTGGGAAAAGCAAAGGCACCCAGAGCAAAAGCTAGAGAATGCAAGGTGTGTTCTAGGGACAGTAAATAATCCAACCTGCCAGGTGTAGAATATTTAAATAAGGGAGCAATGGGAGATAAGACTGGAACTTGTAGGTTAGGACCAGTTGCCAAGGGTCTTAAATGATAAACCAAGAAGTCTGAACTTTATTTTGCAGGTAGTCTTTGAAGTTTTGGTAGGGTTTTTTGGTGTTTTTGTTTTTTTTTTTAAAACAAAGGAAAGATATAACGTAAGTTGTATTTTATGAAGTAGCATGTGTAGTATCTAGTAGCTTATGTAGGATGGACTAAAGAGAAAAGTAACTAGAAAGGAGGGAGAACAGTCAATCATTTATTAAATGCCTACTATGTGCCAGGCATACAGATAAAGGCAAATGCCGATCCTTGCCCTCAAGGAGCTCCCAGTTTAATGGAGAGGACAACATGTAAAGAACTATGTACAAAAATTTAGGAAAATTTTAGGAAAGAGCTAAGAGAGGGAAGTCACTAGAATTAAGAGGAATTGGGAAAGGCTTCCTATGGAAGGTGGGATTTCAGTTGAAACTTCAAGGAAGCCAGGAGACAGAGATGAAGGAGGGCTTTCCAGGCATGGGGCACAGGAAGGGGATATTGATTGGAGAGTATCCAAGTTGATTGGATACTAAATGAAAGCAAAAAGATTATTAAGACTGCATCTGCTTCAATTAATCAATCTATCCATCATAGGCTTGGAGCTAAAAAAAGTTCTTAGAAGTCATCTAAACCAATCTCCTCATTTTATAGGGACCCAGCGGGAAGAAGCAACTTAACCAAGGTACTGAAATATAAATAAAACTGTCTCTATCCTCAAGGTGCTTACATTGTCCTGGGGGAAATGGGATTTACACAGATAAGTAAACACAAAGTAAGGAGGATGAGAGAGCACAAATAACCAGGCAAGTGAAAGGGAGAGGAATAATCCCAAGCAATACCCCAATACAATCTCAGAAGTTCTCAATGGACCATCCATATATTTTTCAGAAGGCTGATTTCATAATCTAATATTTGTAGACTTTTGCTTTCGTTGATGTAGTCATTTCCTTCATTGACCCAAAAAGTATTCTTTCCTGGTTGGGGAAATCTCCTGGCAGTTAGCCTCTCCAAATTTAACTAAGCGTGGTCACCTCTGTTCTAAAATTAGGTCCTGGAACAAATTAGTTGGGATTATCTGAAGGAAACATGACCAAATCAACCCAACAGGAATGGTGATAGAATCTGGAAGGTGGCCTATCCAAACTGCCCCATAGTGCCGCTTTGTTGTTTTTGTAGGCACAGAAGTCAATGTTTATAAGTTGTTTGCCGTGGTACATTTTGCATTTTGGGGGCATTTTTAACCTGCTTTGTCACATTTGCATTATTTCTGCCATCGTAATTTGTGTATTTAGCAGCTAACGATTAACTATCAGTAGTAGGTTTATTTTAATCCATTTCCATTTCTGTTTAATCTCTTCTCTGTGATTTTTAATAAAAATGTTTATTAAGATCAGACTGAAAAAAAATCCCCAATCCAGCTCTCTTTCTCCTGCAACCCTTTGTTCTAATCAGCTTCTTGTTTTCTGTCGTTTCTGTAGGTAATCAGGGTTAAGTGACTTGCCCAGGGTCATACAACTAGTGCGTGTCTGAGGCCAAATTTGAACTCAGGTCCTCCTGACTCTAGGGTCACTGCATCACTCAGCTGTCCTGCATTATCTTTTGTTTTCACATTACACGCCCTACCCAAAGAACAATTCCTTGTATCAAAGAATGAAAAAAAGGGAGGGAGGGAGCAGTAAAAGAAAACTAGTTAGCATTTCAGACAAGTCTAACCGTATCTATAGTGCTCCATGGGAAGACAGGTGGTGCACTGAGTACACAGAGTGCCAGGCTTTAAGTCCAGAAGACTGATCTTTCTGAGTTCAAATTTGACCTTGCTAGCTGTGTGACCCTGGCCAAGTCATTAACCCCGTTTGCCTCAGTTTCCTCATCTGTAAAATGAGCTGGAGAAGGAAGTGGCAAACCACTCCACTATCTCGGCCAAGAAAACCCCAAATAGGGTCATGATGTGAGACATGACAAAAACGAATGACAGAAGATACAGCTCTGTATCCACCATCTCCTATCCTCTACAAGGAAGAAAGACAAGTGCATTTTCCCTTCTTTTTGGGGGTCACCTTGGTCATTATACAATGCACAGAACTGGTTCTGTTTACTTCACTTGGTATCTGAAGCCATTTTCAAGCAACACTGATCAAATACCACACGATATTGGTGGTTTTTGAGAATAATACAACGGAAAGAACATAAACCTTGAAGTCAGAGGACCTGGGTTCAAATCTTGCCTTTGATGTTTACAGTCTAAGTGACCTCCAGCAAGTCACTTTGCTTTCCACTGCCTCTAAGTTCCTTCCTGTTCTCTCTATAATCCTGTGAATACTAAGCCTGATCTTGTCCCTGGGTTCTGGATGTCCTTTCTTGTTTGCTCAGATAAGCTCATGAGATGGGGATGGAAGCCTAAGACAATGCCAGAGTTGTCAGGATTGGCCATATACATTCTGAGTCTGGAGAATGATTGCTTTCCAACACCAACACCCAACCACAGCAGTAGCGATAAGTTCGATAGCATTTCTATGAATCTTGACTATGTCCCAGGCGCCACTGGATTGATTTGAGCTCAGAGGTTCCCTACTCCAGGTTTGCTGTACTCTCTACTGTATCGCCTGGAAATCTCTGTTGTGAATCTTGTGGCCTCTTTCAGCCTCAGGTTCCTCTACTCATAATCTCCAATTTATCTTTAATATAGCTAGTTCATGCATTGTGATTTGCGTGTTGTGACTAGCTTGTGAACTTTGTGAGAGAAGGGACTGTCTTGTAATAATAATAATAGTTAATACTTACATGGCACTTAGTATCAGGTGCTGTGCTAAGTGCTTTTATTGTCAGGATCTTATTTGACCCTTGTAACAATGCTGGGAGGTAGGTACCGTTATGATCTCTATTTTATGGAGGAAACAGAGGTAATAGGGTTAAGCACCTTGCTCAAGAGTACACATCTCGTAGGTGTCTTTGTCTGGATTTGAACTCAGGTCCTCCTGACTCCAGGCCCAACATTCTAATTACTGTGCCACCTAGCTGCTCCTTTCACCTTTCCTTGTATCCCCAGTGAACACCACAGTGTCTGGAACATAGTAAGTGCTTAATAAATGTTTGCTGACTGATTGAGCAACTGACTGTAAAATACGAAGACTAGAAAATTCCATTAAATTCAGCAAGTATTTATTAAGCTCCTACTATGTGCCACTGGAGATTCAAAGACAAACAGTCCCCACCCCCAAATTTATATTGTATCAAGGAAGATACGGATATACCAACATAAATATATGAAATATATTCAACATAGATACAAAGTAATTGAAGAGGGGAAACACTAACAAATGGGTCATCAGGAAAAGCACCTTGTGTACTTTGAATCTTTTATATTCTAAAGGTCCTTCCCAGCTCTGACATTCCCTGTTCATCCTGTGTTCTAAGTTCCCTCCCAGCTCTGACATCCTGTGTTCTAAGTTCCCTCCCAGCTCTGACATCCTGTGTTCTAAGTTCCCTCCCAGCTCTGACATCCTGTGTTCTAAGGGCCCTCCCAGCTCTGACATCCTGTGTTCTAAGGGTCCTCCCATCTCTGACATACTGTGTTCTAAGGCCCCTCCCAGCTCTGACATCCTGTGTTCTAAGTTCCCTCCCAGCTCTGACATCCTGTGTTCTAAGGGCCCTCCCAGCTCTGACATCCTGTGTTCTAAGGGCCCTCCCAGCTCTGACATCCTGTGTTCTAAGGGCCCTCCCAGCTCTGACATTCTGTGTTCCAAGGCCCCTCCCAACTCTGACATTCTAGGATTGGTTGAATGAGGTATTTTTTGTTCTCTTTTCCTATAACAATATAGTGACTCATATTTATATAATCCTTTGTGGTTGACAAAGCTCTTTCCTCACAACAGCTCCAATGGATAGGTAGTGCCAGTATTAATATACCCATTTTACATATGAGTAAGCTCAGACTCTGAAGTCTTGCCCATATGAACCCCCAGCTAGTAAATCGTCTGATCATAGATTTGAGGGTGATACTTACTCTTTCTTCGAGGACCTACTGTCTCTCTTTAGGGGTCTTAGGATGGGTCATCTTGTTTAAAAACAAGTGAGCTAAGAGGGGCATTGGAGGAATGGATTTTTTCAGGTAAGGACTTATTGCTGAAGCTTCAATTAAATCTTAACGATTAGTAATAATAGCAGTAACAACTGCTATTCCCATACCAATATGTTTGATCCTCCCAACAACCCCGTGTGAAGTAAGTACTATTATTATAGATGAGAAAGTAGAGTTTGAAAAAAGCTAAATGACTTTCCCAAGGTCACCAAGCAAGTAAATGTCTGAGTTAGGAATGAACTCAGGTCTTCTTGACAAATGTGGCACCATCTCTACCACCTGTGTGCCTCAGGCCACCACTCTGTACAAATCCTTTCAAGACACCTCATCCAAGGTGTGGTCCGGCAGAAAGCTCTGGTAAGACTTTTTTTTTTTAATCAAACAATTTGTGATTTCACATAGTTTCCCCAAGTAGCATGCAAGCTCTCTGAGGGTAGGGACTGTTTCATATTCATCTTTGTATCCTCAGTGCCTAGTATATTGCCTAGTACACAGTAAGGACTTAATAAATGTTTGTTGATTGACTGGGTTGAGTGTTGGAAATTCTCTTCTTCCAAGGTAAATTGGCAACCTGTCTGTTACTTATTTCCTTAGAGAGTTTCTAAGGGCCCTGAGCAGTGAGGTCCCTTGCTCCTCCACTCCCTCTCCCAACAGAGCCTGGATTCTAGTTGTTCAAGCAGCAGGATGATGAAAACCAGAAGCTGAAAGATGATCTGTATTAAAGGTGATAAAGATGAAGCGGTGTAGTTCCCATTTCCAGTATTCAGGGGGAGCACTTGCAAAATCCCTGGGAGATATTATTGATACAGGGACCATCTGGCATTGATAGCTCGTTCATAGACTTCAGTAGATAACTAGGGAAGTCCCTTTGTGTTCAGCCTACAGAACAAGTGTTGCATCTACAAGGTGGTGTAGCAGATAGAGTTCTGGACTTGGAGCCAAAAGGAACTGAGTTTGAATCCTGTTACTAGATGGGTAATTCTGGGCAAGTCAAACCAATGTATCCCTCAGTTTTCTCAACTGTAAAATGGAGGTGATAGTAGTCTCTATTTCATAAGGTTCTTGTACCTGTTGTACTTAGTAACTAGGTGGTGCAGTGGATAGAGCCAGTGGATTTAGTCAGGAAGATTGGAGTTGAAATTCTGGTTCAGTCATTAGTTGTATGACCCTTGGCAAGTCATGCCTCCATTTGTCTGCCTCCATGTCATCCGTGAAATAAGGATAATAATAGCACTTACCTCCCTGGCATGTTGGGAGGTTCAAATGAGACAACATTTGTAAAGTGCTTTGCAAACTTAAAGCCAGATAGAAATGCCAGCTTTTATTACCTCAATGACTTTGGGTCTTCAGCCAGAGTCAATTTCACTCTAGGTGACAGACATCTAGCTCTGGAGCAGTCAGACTGTCAGAGCTGAACAGGACCTCAGAGGGGTAAAGGAGTAAGCATTGATAAAGTACTTACTATGTGCCAGGCACTATGCTAACCACTTTTTTTTTTTTAAACAATACTAACTCATTTGTTCCTGACAATAACCCTGGGAGGTAGATACTATTATTATCCTTATTTTATGAGTGAGGAAACTGAGGCAAATGGAGGTTAAATGAATACCCAGAGATCTCACTCAGTCCAAGTGACTCATTTTAAAAATGAGGAAATTAAGTCCCAGGACATAAGAGCCTTGCTCAAAATAACATAGCTAGTAAGCTGCAGAACTGGAACTGAACCGAGGAGGTTTTTTGCTGCTTGGTCTAGACTCTGCCAAAACTAACTCTCTCTCCAATTTCCTATTGCAAAAGTTATTCAACAAATCCAAAAACCATTTCCCAAACATCTATTGTGTGCCAGGAACTGGGGATAACAAGAAGAGCTAGCATTTCTATAGCATTTTAAGGTTTACAAAGTGCTTTACAAATGTTATCTCATTTGATCCTCTCAGTAATTTGGTGAGGTAGGGGCTATTACTTTTCCCATTTTACAGCTGAAGAAACTGAGGGATGTTAAGTGACTTCCTGGAAGATCTGGGGCAGGATTTGAACTGAGGTTTTCCTGACTCCAAGTTCAGTGTTCTATGCAGTGTAGCACATACCTGCCCTCAAAGAGCATCTAGTCTACTGGATGAGCTGACTTCTTTCTGTGTCACCCACTTTGTTTGCATCTCACTTTTATCTGATAGCATGCATACATTATGCCTCCTCCTCCCTCATCATCACCTGCTATGTGCCAGGCACTGTGCTAAGGACTAGGACTCAAATAAAGGCAAAAACATGGTCATTGGACTTCAAGAGCTTATAGTCTAAAAGGGGAGAGAGCAAAAGGAGAAAACAACTATACAAGATGCCTATACATCTAAACATCAGTGTAAATGGGAAGTAAAGTCTCAGAGAGGAGGCACCAGCAGGGAACTGGAGAAGTAGGGAACACTAGGAAGGGCAGTGGAGGAGGAAGGAGTTAAGCTGGCTTTAAAGGAAGCCAGGGAAGCCTGAAGGCAGAGATGAGGATCAGATCACTTTGCGGGTGTGGGGCACAGCCAGAGAAAATGCAGTTAGGTAAATGGAGTGTCTGTGCAGGGAAGCCAGGACACCAGTGTCACTGGAACACAGAGTATGGGGGTGGGGTAGGGGATGGAGTAAGGTTAAAGAACTTTGGAAAGGTAGGAAGACACCAGGTTATGAAAGGATTCCAAAAGCTAAATAGAGGGTTTTACATTTGATCCTAATAAGAATCCACTCTAGTTTATTGAGTAGGGAGGATGACAAGTTCAAACCTATACTTAGCCTTCTTGTTAGACTGTAAGGTCCAGGAACTGTCGTTTTTGCCCTCATCTTGATAGCTCTAAATCAGGACCTTATCTTCTGGGAGATGGGGATCAATGGCCTACAACATGTACTATGTTGTTGGGCAATTGTTTTTCAGTTGTGTCCAACTCTTCGTGACGTCATTTGAGGTTTTCTTGGTAAAGATACTAGAGTGGTTTGCCATTTCCTTCTCCAGTTCACTTTATGGTTGAGGAAACTGAGGCCAATGACTTGCCCAGGGTTATACAGGTAGGAGGTGTCTGAGACTAGATTTGAACTCAGGAAGATGAGTCTGGTGCTCTATGCACTATGACACCCCCTAGCTGCCCCGCATGGCACAAAGCAAAAGTTTCTTGATTGTTTGGTGTGCAACCTGTCATTGTGCAATCCCTGTCCAGAAGAGCAAGAAGGGTGAGAGTAAATAGTGCGTATTTCTTCTCTTCTAAACTGTCTTGTTTTTTTTCTTTAAGTTCAAGATTATTGAATAAAAAAAAAAATCAATGTTTTTCGAATTTGGAACTTCACGACTCCAAACCATGATTGACGTGACTTGGGCCCAGGAACAAAATTAGGACCAAATCAGTACAAATTCCAGGGAGGTTGATTTCAGCTCAAAATAAGGAAGCATTTCCTAACAATTAGAGTTATTCTGAAATGCAGCTGGCTGGCTGCCTTGTGAGCAGACACACAGCAGCCCAAACTGTGCCCAGGGCTAATTTGTTTGGAGGTGTGGAATCGAAAGGAGACCCAGAACTTCAGAGGATAGTCTGAGTGGGAGTAGTTGATCTAAAAGACGGTGGCCCATCCTATAATAAATCCTTATGAGGTCAGTTGTACCCTGGATATCCAGAGGATCATACAGTTCAGCTAAAGCTAGGTAACAGCAGCACTTTGAGACAAAGGTCCTTTTGCCCTAGACTAGTTACAGGATCTATTTGTGAAGTGAGCAGGAGGGTAGACCAGATGACTTCTGAGGTCCCAACTAGTTCTGATAGTTTAATATTCTCTGTGCCTTAGTAATACTGTTCCCTCATTTTTTCCTATGATAATAATTACTATTATTCATAGTAACGATAACAATGAGGAGCATGTACTAAGCAGTGAATGAGAGTTCCTGTCCTCAGGGGGTTTCCTGGCTAGGAAGCTAGACAGAAAAACATCTACTTGTATTTCTGCTGTCTCTAGTTCAGTGCTGACTAAGGGTTCAGCTACCAGCTGATGACAGATACCACCAGAGACTTCATCTTATTTAATCCTTTTCATCTTAAGGCGGAGGCCTCAGAAAGTCTGATGCCAAATATTAATTGGCTCTTTTAATTGTTCCTTTCTGCACCCTGCAACCAACACAAGCCAGCCTCTGGTTGACCTGATGTCAAGGTGCCTCTGGGGAAGGGACAATAATAGTTAATGTATTACCTATCTCCCTAAAAGATTAAAGATTAGCCCTGGTTTAGCTGAACTATAACTGTCTGTTTGGGTTTCTTCCCTCCCAGGGCTGTCTGGGGAAGGGAGCCTTTGGTTTGGTTTGTTGTTTTTTCTGATGGGGAGATTTTACTCTACGGGTTCTTGTCCTTCCTGGATGTTTGGGATTTCATTCCAGGAAATGACCCTTCAGAAGGGTCCCCTGTAATTCATTTTCTCGCAATCCTTTGGAAACTTCAATCTCCCTACTTTAGTCTGCATTTTGTAAACGATAGAATAGTAGTAACAATATTAACAATAGTTGATATTGCTACAGCATTTTAAAGTGTGCAGATAACTTTGTATACGTTATCTCATTTGGTCCACATCATAGTTCTAGAAAACTGTGGCTATCATCTTCATATAGACAAGGAAACTGAGGTACGTAGAAGTTATGGGACTTGCCCAAATGCTGTAACACAGTATTACAAGTGGGATTGAACCCCAGGTTCTTCTGTCTTCAGGTCTAGCATTCTATCCAGACAGTGAGAGACAGGGGTGGGGAACCTGCAGCCTCCAAGTCACATGTGGCCCTCTAAGTCCTCCAGTGCAGTCCTTTGACTGAATCCGAAAAGTTTGAATGGCCTCAAAGTCACAGGTTTCTCATCCCTTGTATAGAAGATAGAGGGCTAGTCTGGGGATCAAGGAGACAAATTCAAATACTGCCTCAGATGCTTACTAGTTGTGTGACCCTGGGCAAGTCACTTAACCTCTTTCTACGTAAGTTTCCTCATCGGCAAATACTGTAATACTTTAATGTAGGGGTTCACTGACCCTATTGTACAGTCTGTTAACTTAAAAAATTTTTTATTAGCCACATTTCAATATAATTGGTTCTCTTTGTAATTCTGTCTTATATGCATTTAAAAACATTCTTCTGAGAGGGGATTCATATGATTCATCAGGCTGCCAAAGGGGTTCATGACACCAAAAAAGGTTAAGAATCATTGCTCTAACAGTTCTTTGCAAGTTGTCTCACCCAAGGATCTGGGATCTCATCCATTTTGTTCCCTCTGTTTATACAGATCACAACCCAGCCCTGCCTACCCATTTGTGTGACTCATCCTTGGTCTTCCATAAATTTGCTTCAGACAGTCCATCCAACTTGCTGGAAGCTTCCTTCCTTCCTCCCTTCCTTCATCCCTCCCTCGCTTTCTTTCTTCCTCTCCCTCTGCCCTGACATTAATAAATATTTCCTAACACTACAAGCAGCCGGGAGGGACAAGAGGTGGCATGTGCCAAGTAAGCAAGTAAGTTAAATTACCATCACCTCTGCTGCCACCTCCCCTTAGACTTAGACACAGCCCAGAACCCTGAGCGGGAGAGCCCTAGGAATAACAGTACCACCCAGTCTACTGACCCTCCTTCAAGTCCACCCCCCACAACCCCAGGAATTATCTAGGTTAGGGAATCAGCCTTTGTCAAAATGTAACCAAGCAACTCCTTCTGAAAGTGCTGGAGCCCTCTGCCTTCACAGCTACTGAAGTCCCTGAAAACAAAGCGCTCACCACCAAATCTACCAATGGAGGTGGTTAGGTGGCACTGTGGATAGTGTGTTGGATCTGGAATTAGGGAGACTGGAATTCAAATCTGAATTCAGGCATGTACTAGCTGTGTGACTTTAGTAAGTCACTTAGCCTCTGTCTGCCTCAGTTTCCTTAACTATAAAATGGAATTCATAATAGCACCTACCTCACAAGTGTGAAGATCAGATGAGATAATATTTATAAAGTGGTTAGCACAGTATGTAGTACGTAGTAGCCCCTTAATAAATACTTATTCCCTTATTCCTAGGCTTGAACTTTAGATTACAGTTGTAAAGCATTCTGTAAACCCATAGTATTCCGCCTCTGCAGAGGAGGGAGGGAGGTACATTTTCTTATTTCTTCTCTGGGGGCAATTTAGGTCATTGTATTTACATAGTGTTCAATTTTTTAAAAATATTTTTCCATTTACATTATTGTAATCCTTTTATATGTTGTTTTTCTGATCTGCTCACTTCAGTTTGCATCAATGCATCATTTCATAAGTCTTACCAGATTTTTCTGAATTCTTCATGTTCTTCACTTATTTCACAATAATATTCCATTACATAAATGTGCCACAATCTGTTTAGTCATTCTCTAGTTGATGGGCATGAATTTTGTTTCCAGCTCCTTGCTACTGCAAAAAGTGCTTTTATACAAGTCTGGCAGAAACCAAGTATAGATGGACATCTCACACCATACATTAAGACAAGCTCCAAATGGGTAGGTGTTTTAGTCACCAAGGGTAACATCATAAAGAGATTAGAAGAGGAAGGAAGAAATTACCTGTCAGATCTATGGATAGGGGAAGAGTTTATGACCAAATAAGGGATTACAGACTGAAAAAATGAACAATTTTGATTACATATTTGTAGTAGGTCCTCTTTTTCTTGCTTTTTCTGTGGAGGAGAAGGAGGTAAGAGGGAGAGAATTCTGAGCTCATTCCCAAATTGTTTTCCAAATTCCAAATTCTTCATTTTACAAAAGAAGAAACTGAGACCCGAAGAAAGGAGGTTGGTGCCAGGGTTGGTACACTACCTTGGATTTCCTTAACTCTACCCAGACCTTCTCTGTGCCTCCAGGAAGGACAAAGCAAATACAGGGCAATGGGGATACTAACAATCCAGGGGTATCAGGAAAGACCTTGGTGTCATCCTTACCTCCTTACTGCCACTTGGTTACATATCCAATTCACTTCCAAATCTTGTTGTTTCCACCTTCACAACATTGCTTATATGGGTTGCCTTTGTTCCCACTTACAGAAACTTTCCCCCCTAGTTATAGTCCCTTATTACTGCTTGCCTGCAATACTCTTCCAGTGGTTTCCCTTCTTTAGCTCTCTCTCCACTCCAGTCCATCATTACTCAAGCTGCCAAAGTGATTTTCCTGGGTGCAGCTAGCTGGATAGAAAGAACACCATTCCTGGAGTCAGGAGGATCAGAATTCAAATCTGTCCTCAGATACTTATTAGCTGTGTGGCCCTGGACAAGTCACTCAGCCCTGATTGCTTCCCTATCCTCCTCCCCCCCCTCAAAAAAAGCAAAGTGATTTTTCTACCGGGAAGGTTGGATTATGTCACCTTTTCCCCCTACCTATCCCTAACAAATTCTAGTGGCTTCCCATTGTCTTGCATGATCAAATGTCCTCTGATTGACATTTAATGCCATAACTTTCATAAGCTTTTTCAGTCTTTTTACACTTGACTTTTCCCTCATGTATTCTACAATTCAGCAGCAATGGCCCATTTGGCATTCCTTGAACACAACCTTCCATCTCTACTCTCTGTACCATTGAACTGGCTGTCCCTAAGCTTGAGGAGCTCTCCCTTCTGTCTCTTGGCCTTCCTCCAAGATTCAGCTGAAGAGCTACTTTATACTGGAGGCTTTTCCAGGGCTACCCCTTCTCCAATGCCTTCCCTTTGAGATTACTTCACATTTTCAGTCTAGATCACATATGAATGTAGTCATTTGCATGCTGTCTCCCCCACTAGAATGTGGACTCCTGAGGGTAGGGACTGTGCTTGCCTTTCTTTGTAGTGCCAGCACTTATCACAGTGCCTGGCACATAGTAGGAGCTAGATAAATGGTTGCTGATGGATTTCCTAAAGACCTATTGTAGGAACTTTTCTGACTTAGAGAATCAGAAATAGCCCAGAGCTGGGAGGGTCCTTAGAACATGAAACATCAGAACTCAGAGAGTTCTTAGGACACATAATGTCAGATCTTAAAGTTCATCTTTTTTAGCGCCCTTATTTTACAGAGGAGGAAACAGATCCAGACAGGGGAAACACCTTGTTTAAGTGACACAATATAGGAGTGATTAACCCTGGCAAATGTCTGTCTTGACACTTCTGCAAATCCTTTGCAATTAATACTTCCCATTTTATATAAGAGGAACTGGGCTGCGTACAGCAGGCTTTTGCCTAGGATGGTAAGAGAGCCTGCCATGGACTCCTCAAGGCCCTGACAGGTTGGCTGAGCTCCTGAGAGCTCCACTTCCTGGCTCCAATGACCTTTTTTTACCTGGCTCTGACAACGTTCCATCATTTGTTCCCTGGGAGAGAGGAGACACACTTGGTAACCCATAGTGACCCCATCAGCCTTCCTGACACACAAAAGAGTTGTGAAACCACCTGGGTGATGACTCAGCCCCATGGCCTATTCCCCCGGTAGGCTTGGGTTGGGACTGTTTTGCTGGGACTGAGCTCCAAAAGGACATTTTGTTTAACAAACAGAATACTTGTCAAACTTTCTGTGATGATGTCCAAAGGAGAGGGTGAACTCTGGTCCTGCAGGCGTCATGGATGGTTGGACCTGGGTGTGTGGCCTCCAGTACATTGTCTCCTGGGTCTTGCACCTGGCCTAACTTACCCTGCCATACTCAGATGTCAGGAAAGAGGAGGGTGGGTTGGGAAAGGAGTGAGCCTGGGGTGGAAGCCTCCTGCTTCTTTGTCTCTTGTACTCGTTTTTAATCATATTCTCAGGCCAACAGGCCAACCCATAATTTCCCTCCTGCTATAGGTGAGAAAGAACATGTACTCACTCAGTGCTGGTCTGAGAGGAGAAAGATGGGTAGCCAGTCTGTATCCTAGTACTGTAGCCATGTCAAATGAATGGAAACCTCCAGCATCATCCTTCATGCCAGATCCCAGGGGCTCAGATTTCTAGAGGGTCTAAGAGGCCATCTAGTCCTGCCTGTGTCTCACTGAGCATCTTCTCTCCAATTTCCCAGACAATTGCTCATCTACTCTTTACTTGAGTATCTCCAAGGAAGGGAAAGTCACTAGCCTACGCTCTCAGGGCAGCCCCTTCTTGCTCTAATTGTTAGAAAGGTTGTCTTTCATCATATTACCCCCTAGTTCTATTACCTCGGTGTCACAAAATCAAGAATTAATAGGGATAGTGGAGTAAATTATGGTAAATGAATGTGGTGGAATACTACCGTGCTGTAAGAAATGATAAAGATTATGGCTTCTGAGAAACTTGAGATTTGTAGGAACTGATTCAGAATAAACCAGGAGAGAACAATTTGTACAGTACTGACAATGTTGTAGGGACTTAAGAATTCTGACCCACACAGTGATCAGGCACAGTTCCAGAAGACTCCTGATAAAGAAGCAATGGGTTCAGGGTGCAGATTGAGACATATCTCTTTTGAACATGGGCAATGAAGGAATTTGTTTTGGTTGACTATATATGCTTGTAACAAGGGTTTTGCTTTTCTTTCTTTCTCAGTGGGAGGAACTGAGAGGGAAAGAAGGTAGATTTTCATTAATTAAAAAGTTAAATTTAAATTTAAAAAGAATTAATAGTTGGAAGAGACCTCAATGTTCACTTAATCCAACCTAGAATCTTAAGAAGTATCATAAGTTCATAGATCTAGAGACTGACAATCTAGTCCAATTCCATCATTTTGTAGATGAAGAAACCTGAGACTCATGTTACACTAGTAGTATGTGGCACAGACATGATTTGAACTCAGGTCCTTTGACTCAAAAGCCAGCACTCTTTCCACTGTGTCATGCTCTGTCTACCTCATATCTGACAATTGGTCATCTGGTTTCTTCCTGAAGACTTCCATGGCAGGAGAACTCACCTCTTCCCAAGGCAGCCCATTTCATTTTTGAATAGCCCAGTTTGTCAGGAAGTTTCTCCAACTGAAATTTTCCTATCTACCATTTCAGTCTATTACCGCTATTCAGCCCTTTGTGTCCTTCTCTGGGCACACCTTCATTCAATGAGATTTTAAAAAGGTAGTCTGAAATTAAGGAAAATCATATTGACAGACTAGAGCCCATTTCTAGTACAGTTCTAGATAGTTTCTAGTATAGTTCTAAATAGTTCTGTTTTACAGTAATGATGACTCAGTCTATGGCAGTTCACTAGGCTATGTGACCAAAAAGCCACTTTATGCTGCTGGAGGCCATATGTTTCCCTTTCCTTATTCCCATCTTTCACCCTGCCTTTCTTCCTTTTCTCAACTCCAACCTGGACTCCTTCTTCCCTAGAACTACTATATGAACTCGAGAGCTTCCTCTTTCTTCCTTCAATTCCTTCCATAGAGTGTAGTCTTAAGGATCTGTCAAAGGATTGGGGGATCTTTAGACTGGAGAAAAGAAGACTTGGGAGGTGGGGCATGAGAGCTGCCTTCAACTATTGAAGGACTATCATGGTGGAGGGGAAATTGGTTTGTTCCATTTGGCTCCAGAGGAAAGAAGTAGGAAAAATGAGTGAAAATTGCAAGGAAACAATTTTGGGTTTGATGACAGGAAAAAATTTTCTAACCACTAAGAACTGTCAAAAATGGGAAGAAACATCTTGAAGGAGGCAATGGTTTGTCCCTTGGTGAAAGTCTTCAAGTAAAGGCTGAATCACCATTTGTCTGGCATGTTGTAGAGGGGAATTGTGTTTGGGTCTGGGTTGAACTAAAGGACATCCATTTCTGAGATTCTGTGACTCACTGGTAATGAGGCTTGTCCACCTTTAACCCCAGATTCTCGTCCTCAGAGGCAGAGAGATGGTCTGTAGAAAGTTTGCAACCTTAGAGGGTTCTCCTTAAGCTTCTGGCAGCCTCAGTGAGGCTGGACTTGAAGCAAGAACTAACTAGGTCTGGGTTCTGGGTCTACCTCTTGTAACAGTGTGACCTTGGGCCTTGCTCTCACTATACTCATTTGGATTTTTTTATATTAAAAATTATATTCAATTTTTTTAGGGGGAGAGTGGTGATCTGCACCTGTAATTTAACCGTCATTGTACTTCATTGTAGGAAATTCCTAATGGAAACTCTGTCCACTGATGCATATCAACAACTCTCTGCCAAGTTATAGCCTTGGAAAGTTGCTGAGGGCACTTAAGTGTTCTGCCCATTGTCCTATAACCAGGATATAGCAGAGGAGGACTTGAACCCAGGGCTTCCTGCCCCCAAGACCAGTCTTCTATTCACTGTATTGCATGCAAACACTCAAATACCCAGACAAGAACAAAAAGAAAAAAATTGTAAATAATTTTAAATGATACTGTAAACTGGCATTTAAAAATTCCTTTTTTTAAAAAGTATATCTTAACTTTTATCAGAAAGTCACAAAATCAGCTTGCTTGTTTCCAAGTCTCCTTCTGGACATTTTTGTTTCCAGATCTGCTTACTGGAGACATTTTGCTTTTAACGCCTCTTAGAGCAGATGTGAATATCAAGTGAGGTCAAGGAAGCAATCACAAGGCATTCTATAAATGTCATCTAAAATTCTGCTGTATACTTGGGCATGCTGAGTACCCAGCTTTGGACTCGTTTGGGTGCTTGGTATCAACTGATAGCTTTAAGGACATCAGAGGTTGTCTTGGAGCTGTCAGAAAATGATTTCTTTTGCTATGGGATCATGTTCTGACCTCTGATCTCCAACTTCTCCTGTGCATTTATCATATTCTATCTTGTATTATAGTTATTTGACCACAGGACCGCAGGGTTTAGTGCTGCATGGGAACTTAGAATCCAGTCCTTTCATTTTACAAGTGGGGAAAATTGAGGCTCTCAGAAGTTATGACTTACCCCGGGTCACCTAGGAAGGCAGGGGGTAGCAGAGCATATGTTTTGAACTAAGCTCTCTTACCTTTAAACTCAGGGCTCTTTCCACCACACTGCAATGGCCTCTTATTTATGTTTAGGTCTGATCATCCCTCCTAGATTAAAGGCTTGCATGAGGGTAGTGATGGTGTCTTATTTCATCTTCCCACTGTTGGGAAGCACCTGTAACAACAACGACAATAAATAGCTTTGCAAATATTATCTCATTTGATCTTCATAACAAGTGCTATTATCCCCCCCATTTTACAAATGAAGAAACTGAGGCAAACAGAGGTCAAGTGACTTGACCCAGGGTCACATAGCTAAGACTGGGTTTGAACTCAGGTCTTCCTGGCTCCAGGTCTAGTGCTCTATGCATGTCTAGATGAACTTAGCCCAGAGCAAGTACATAGTTGGTCTTTCTCTCTCTTTCTCTGTCTGTCTCTGTCTCTGTCTCTCTCTGTGTCAGCCCTAACATCTCCTTAAGGACTAATAGTTTAGTCTTCTTGTCTATTGTTATTATGTTTGTCCTTGGTTTTCAAAGTAGACCATGACATAAGAGAAATGATGACATGACTTGGGCTTGACTTTGTTCTGAGTGAGGGAGGTCACCAGCCTCACTTTCTTCTCCTGAGCCCTCTGGATCCCGTGACCAGATATTCATCACGATGACTGGAGAGAGCTCAGGATCCTCTTGCCTACAAATATGCATGTCTTCCCTCTTCTTAAAAAAAACCTTAACTTGACCTGCTATTTCCCTTAAACTCTTCTTCTTTTTTTCAATTCCCTTTCCCAGACAAACTCCTAGAAAAAATCCTCTACTTTTGTTGCCTCCTCTTCCCACCATGGGTGACCCTTAGTAAAGTAGGGGTTGAGCTCCTCTGCTCAAGGGAAGGGAAGGTCAATATAGGTCCTTCCCTTTCTCCTCTTTAAATGGGAGCTTGATCAGAGACAGTCCTATTTTGGGGAAATATTTTGAACTCTCTCGATTATCCCTTGCATTGCCATCTGCTCCACCATTTTACCATGTCTCCTGGTTCTCTATCCTAACCCAGGTTGTGGCATGTTGGGTTACTTTTCCCCACCCTCAGCTCCACGTGTGTTATGATAAATTTAGACATTTTTCACTCATGGACCTCAGAAGTGGAAGGAACCCCAGTGACCACCTGGTCTAACCCCTACATGAATAAGAAATGCCTCTGCAATACCTCTGACAACTGGCTATCCAGACTTTACTTTTAGATTTTGAATACATCCATCAGACAACAAGCATTTACATGTTATCACTGTCCTCAGTGTGTGCTATGCAGAAGTATGGTGTATTTCATGAAGAGCTAAGTTCAGTCAGGAAGACCTTGATTCCAGTCCTACCTCAGCTGGATAAAGGCTGTGAGATCCCGAGACAAGTCATTTAACCTCTGACCCTGTAAGTTGCAGAGAAGAAGCCCACCTACACTAGAGAAGGAGTTTTCTCTCAGGAGTTCTCTATACTAATGAAACTACAGGTTCAATAAAGAAAAAAATGTGTTAAACATTGTGCTAAGGCACTGGGAATACAAAACCAACCCAAGAAAACAGTTCCTTCTCTCCAGATGCTTACATTTACTCTCTCCAGTGATGGAGGAAGTGACAATTCATTCCATTTTAGGATAATTCTAATAGTTGGAGACTTTTTCATTAATTATACCCAGCTGTGTATTAACTCCTGGGTTAAGCTCCATTAGACAGCACAATGGATAGAGCTCTGAACCTGGAGCCTAGAAGACCTGAATTGATTTATCAGCTGTGTGATGCTAGGGAAGATGACCCCAACTCCCCCTTTACTAAGGAAATCAAGGTCATCCTCTGTTGTGACCTCTTCTTCTTTCCTACTCCATGCTTCTCAACTCTTACAATCTGTCTTCTGTCCCCACCAGTCAATTAAAAAGCTTTCTCCAAGGTTACCAATGGGCTCTTAGTGACTATTTCCTTTCCTAAGTCTCCAGCTTCCTTGACCTCTCTGTAGCTTTTGATCCTGTCAACCCATGAGGGCCTGAACTAGAGTGGTGGCCATGAGACTGGAGAGGAGGGGGCAAATGTGAGAGATATGGTGGGTATAGCATCAATTGGACTTGGCAGAATGATGCAGTAGAAGGTGTACTGGACATGGAATGGTGAGAGATCTGAATTCAAAACCTACCTCTGACATTTAAAATTATTTAACCATAATCCTATCAGTTGACCTCTTTGTACCACTGTTTCCTAATCTAGAAAATGAGGAAAATACCTACTGTTGAAGAATTGATTTATTACTCTGCATTTTTCTTCTTTGGCCAAGGTATTTTTTATTTTTTGTAATTGTGGGCAAAGTATCAGCCCATGCTTAGGCCAAAGGACATTATAGCCAAGATCTTCCCCAGTTTAAAAAGAGATGCTCAATTCATAGTCTTATAAGTGGACTGAGAAAACAAAGAATAAAAGAGCTTGGTATAAAATTGAAAGATAAGTAGGGGTCACACACAAAAAATTCTAGGAACACATAATATATTGAAAATAACATATTGATTGCAGCCATTGGGTGGGGGCTTTCTATTGTTCTGCCTTGAGGCAACAAAGTTTCCCATGGGAAATTTTCTATAGTCCTTTAGGGGAAAGGAACAAGCATTTACTAGGTACCTACTATGTGTCAAGCACAATGCTAAATGCTTTATCAATATTATCTAAGTTGATCCTCACAACTGTTCTGGGAGGCAGGTGCTATTTTATCCCCATTTTGTAGCTGAGGAAACTGAGGCAGACAGAAGTTAAGTAAGTTCTCCAAGGAAGTATCTGAGGACGAATATGAACTCAGATCTTCTCAACTCTAGATCCAGTTCTCTCTCTACTGTGTCACCTAATTGCTAGCTGTGGTGAGTTCAGATTTGGGACTTGTTGAGTTGGAGGGGCCAGCAGGCTGATTGGTTAGATGGATTATCAGTGGCTAGAAAGAGGGATCTCACCTACTCCAGGAGAGATGTTCAATACTTTCCCTTTTGGTCCTCCAGTTCTTTTTGTTCTCCCTAGATACAAGCTCAAATCAAGCTCTCCCTACTACAAGAATCTTTTCCTGATCCCTTAAATTATTATTACCCCCACACCCCAAATTGCTCTGTATTTCTTTATTTGTTTGAAGTAGCTAGATGGTTCAACGGTTAGAGTATTGGGCCTGGAATCAGGAAGACCTGAGTTCAAATCTGACCTCAGACACTTCTAGCTGTGTGACCTTGGGCAAATCACTTAATCTCTGTTTGCCTTAATCCACTGGAGAAGGAAATGACAAACCACTTCAGTATCTGTACCGAGAAAACTCCATGTACCGTGTGGTTCACAGGGTTATGAAGACTCAGATACTACTTAAAAGTGACAACTTATTTTGTATTTTCTTATCTGAATACCTGTTTTCATTCTCCACCTCTAGCTACCACCCACTAAGTTACTTGAAGGCAAGGACTGTTTTATTTTCGTCTGTATCCTCAGTGACGGAGCAGAGGAGATGTTTGTTGATTTTACCCAGTAGACTTTATTCAGAAGATTATGTTCCCTTCCTAGTTCACCATGACTCTTCATTGGATCATGTAACTTTCTCAGGAGACCAGAGTTAAGCCCATCACAGCTTGACTTTCTCAAGCTGAAGGGGAGCTGGGCAAAGTCCATCAGGTGTAAAAACCTAGTGCTTGGATAGTACAAAGGTCTTCTTTTCTTCTGGGCCAAACCTTTCACAGCTGAGACTTTGACCCAGGAATGGTAAGTGTGAGGGAGTGAAGAAGTCTGAGCCTTCCCATTCTCACACCAACTGTGGTGGGAGATGTCCAGGCCTGAACCCAACTCTTCTTTCTTCATTTCTGGGCATGAGGATTTGGTGATGGGTGGTGATACAGAAGTTCCTCTTGGTCACCATGTTTAGCCTCAAATAATCAAAAGATTCACTGAAAGCCCACTGTGTGGGTTTTCAGCCAGAGACTGAGGAGAGTGGACAGGTAAATATTGCATCAACCATGTACCCCTAGACCCAGAAACACTCCCACCTATTTTGGGTCAGTCCTGACTCAGACCACTCTGGTGGATTTAGGTTTGAGACTGGAACACAATGAGATTCTTGTTGAGCACCTAACAAAAGGAAGTATACTGAACAATCATGTAGAGAGGATATCCAGCAAGGATACAACATACAAGTCAGGGCCAAGATTCAAACTCAAGTCCAAGTTCATTGCTCTTTCCTCTGAACCAAGCCAGCAGAATCATGAGCCCTGACAGGTCGCTCTTGAGCTGGAAGAATTTCCAGTAGAATTCAGCAACAGACTCTATGTAGAGTTATCCATTCCTGGGGGATTAGGAATGTAGTGCTCCCAAGATCTAGAAAATCCGTGTAAAAATTTTTAACTCTTCCTTCGTAACAGAGAAGTCTGAATTTTTTCTTTCTTTTATGGGGTATTGATATTATACAATATTATACATATATTTTATGTATTTCTGAGTTTCTAAACTTTTTCTGTGTTGTTATGTGTTGTCTGCAAACTCCCCCCAAATTCCCATTTAATTTCTTATGCTGACCCAAAACTTTGATGGGGAAAGTCACAATGTGGAAGAGATAACTGTATTGTTATTTCTAGGATTATTACCTCCAGGAAATGGATCTCTTTGACCATAGCATCTCCTGAAAAATCCGTTTAGATATAATGCAGTTTAGATATAACACAGTTGATCTATGTTAGTGAGAGGAATGGCTGCAAAATTAAGGGTGGCCAAGGGTCTTTGGAAGTATTTGAAATATGAATGATGCCCAGGTGTTTGTATCACATCTATGTTGGGGCGAGCCAGAGATGGGGAACTATGGGAGGGGTAAATCTGGTTGTACCCAGACCAGATAAAGGAATAGGGCCCGGACTGATTCCCTTCCAAGTCTTTTGATCAGGCATGACCCATAGGACTAAAGGTTACGAAGACAGATCCTATATTACATGGGAAAGGAGTTCTCAATGCTATCTAACCATCTTCCCACTAGTCAGCTTGCTTCCATGAGTAGACTCCATGCCCTCTCCTCCCTGTCCAGGTCTGGAGCCATAACCAAATCAATGTGTCTCCTGGAAACAGTGTGTCCATCTACTTACTCTGGCTCCACTCATAATCTCTGTAACATTCTAAATTCAAATACAGCCCTTCCTGGGCTGTTTCCCTCTATTAGAATGGAGGATCCTTGTGAGTCAGTATGGTCTTTGTTTACATGTTTTGTATCCCCAAGGCTTAGCACAGTGTTTGGCAAAGAGTAAATGACTGCTTTTCATTCATTTATTCATTATTAACCTATTTTGAAATGATGCTTTAGGCACTTCTTATAATAACCATCATTCGCATTTGCCTGTGCAAAGCCTTACATGCAATGTTTTGATTGGATCCTCCTAACAGCTTTGGGAATTATGTAGTGAAAATATGCCTGTACCCATTTTATAGATGAGGAAATTGAAGAGGCTCTTCCAGGACTTGTCTAAGCTCATCTATAGAGCCACAAAATAAGGCTGTGAGCAAAAGAAAAAGTAAAAAAAAAGCACATTTTGTTGTCCCCCTCTCACCTCGCCTTTTTAGACCAGAGGTATCTTTAGGATTTCATCCATGCGGTATAGTACAATGAGTGTTACATTCAGAGGCAGAGGACCAGAGTTCAAATCTTGGTTTTGTTTCCTGGGCCTCAGTTTTGTAGAATGAAGCAGTTAGACAAGCTTTCTCTTTGTGTGGAAACTGTGCCTATGGAAACATTATCTCCTTTGTGTAGTACAGTCTTTGAGAGGCGCCAGAGGGCACTGAACAGCAAAGGGCTTTCTTTACCTAGAGATAGTTATCCAGCCAGCGTATCAGAACCCACATCCTCTTATCCAATGTTGTGGATCAGTTGTTTGGGCTGAGTCTAACTCATTTGGAGTTTTCTTGGTAAAAACACTGCAGTGTTTGCCATTTCCTTCTCCAGCTCATTTTAGAGATGAGGAAACTGAGTTAAGTGACTTGCCCAGGGTCACACAACTAGTTAAGTGTCTGAGGCTGGATTTGAACTCAGGTCTTCATGACGACAGGCTCAGTTCTCTATCCACTGCAGCGCCACCTAGCTGCCCTCTATTCAATAGAACTCTTTTTATAGATAAGATAACTAAGGTTTAGGAAGCAGTTAGATGGTGCATGGATAGAGCACCAGTGTAGGAGTTAGGAGGACCTGAGTTCAAATGTCACCTCAGACACTTGACACTCACTAGCTGTGTGACCTTGGGCAAGTCACTTAACCTCAATTGCCTCATCCTGGGTCATGTTCAGTCATTCTGATGAATATCTGGTCACTGGATTCAGATGGCTCTGGAGGAGAAGTGAGGCTGATGACCTGCACAGCCCTCCCTCACTCAAAAAACAAAAGTCAAGCGTAAGTCATGTCATTATTTCTCTGATGGCATGGTCTTCTTCAGCAACGAAGGACGAGTACACACACAAAAATAACTAAGGCTCAGTAACTTACCTAAAGTCATACAACTAGCCAACCAAAAAAGGAATATTCAACCTAGATTTTTTGACTCCCAAACAGGATTATCTTAATCAGGAGAAAGGCAACTTCTCCTTTGGTCTAGGAACAGCTCCCCATCTCTGATCTTGGGCCTACTGATGGGGACCTTCTCCCTAAGGACACAACACTATGGCAAAGCTGCTTCCTCCTTTGAAGAAGTATCCTTTGGCTTTTTGGCAACTGATAGCCTGAGCCCTTCCAAGGTCACTGGGTTCTTGGCAGGCCTGCTATTATTCCCAACTCCTCCAGCTTTGAGGAGCTTTGACCTTCAGCCCCAGGGAGTGATTGGCTGAAAAGGGGGAGTTTTATCATTCTGACAGACTCGCTAAATAAGGACAGTCCAGTGACCTCATTTTCAGGGGTCCAGACCATCTTGTCCCTGTATTGTCCTTGACTGGAGGGCTCATAGCCCTCTCCCTTGTCACTTCTGTCAGGCATAAATCAGGAGTCAAGAAGGCATGCGTGTGTATCCCCCCTCTGCTATGTTAGAGGGTCACCCAAAGTTAAAGAAAATGTAGTTTGGAGAAATATTTAGTTCATTTTAGCGCAGCAAACACTTGAAGGGGGGCAGAGAAGAAGCAGGTATGGAAATCCTAGTATTATACATCTAGAGCCGAAAAGAGCTCACTAAATCCAATCCTCCTCATTTTATAGGTGAGGAAGCAGGTCCAGGGACTTAAAGTGAATTGTCCAAGGTCATATAGGTCTGATCATTCATATCCATGTCAGTCAATCAGTAAACATATATTAAGCACCTACTATATTCCACGCACTGTGTTGAGGTCAGAGAACCATAATGTTGAGATTTGGGGTGCTTGGGACCCCAAAATACTGACACCTCAGGTCCTGTCCCAATGAATTCAATTCAAGCCTTCTTTTAGCCAAAGTAAAAACAAAGTTTATTAAAGATTCCCCATATTGGGTAGACTCTTAAGTAACCTAAGCATCTGTGATGCTTGTATTGATAAGCGGGCCAGATAGAATCTCAGCTAGATAGAATCTGAGCATTTTCATGGAGAGAAGAAGGATCTTACCTACAGAAAGACTGTGGGAGGGACCTGGTGGTCTAGTAGTCTGGGGTGATGGGAGGAGGGGTTTAGGGAGGGTCTTGAGGAGGAGTCTAAGGAGGATCTTGATGAGACTGGGGTGACTAGAGATCAGAACCAAGAGAGTGGAATTCTGATGGGATGGGGGGGAAGCAGCTGGAGGCAATCGGGAGGTAACTGACCATGGAGTGCCAGGCTAGGTTAAGGGTAACAGATTTGAGCATGAAAAGCCAGATTAAATGTGAAGATTCCAGGGGAGTTCAAAGGGGTTCCCAGAACCTGTACCCTATCAACTGGATATACAAAAAGAAGCGAAAGTCAGTCCCTGCCCTCACGGAGCTCATGGTCTTATGAGAGAGATGACAAGCAAACAACTATGCAGTGAACAATCTATACTCTGGATAAACTGGTTGATAATCAATAAAAGTAAGGCATTAGAATGAAAAAAAATGACACTGTGCCTGGAGTTTACAATCTAATGGGAAATATAAAATATATATGATACCGGGAACAGATGAGATGCTAAGTGGGTAAAAAGATTTCTTGCTGGGAGAGGGCAGTGGTAAATCCATCCAGTGGAAAGTAAGGTCTTTTTTTGCTGGGGTGGGGTGGGGAGGAGAGAGGGTGTTTTTTGTGTCCCCAGCTTTTTATGCAAGCATTTTTGTTGTTGTTCCAACCATAATCATGTGAACCTATCTGGGGTTTTCTTGACCAAGGTACTAGAGTCGTTTGCCATTTTCTTCTCCAACTAATCTGACAGATGAGGAAACTGAGGCAAACAGGGTTGAGTGACTTGCCCAGCATCACACAACTAGAAAGTGTCTGAGGTCAGATTTGAACTCTGGAAGATGAGTCTTCTTGACACCCAGCCAGGAGCTCTATGCCCTATGGCCTCCCTTAACTGTATGCATAACACATGCTGAACAATTAACTGACAAATTGATGGAAGTTAACACTTCCATTTTATAGTTGAGGAAATTAAGGTTTAGGAGGAAAAGGGACTTGCCCAAGGTCACAAAAGTTTAGAACCAGACCGAATCTATAGTACTTTTCACTATATTGAAAACTGGGAAAATTTCAGAAGGGAGAGCTGGCATTTAGTGGGTGTAGGTAGGTGGGGGTAGGAATCAGAGAAACCTAGCTAGATTAGATTGATTCCTTTTGAATTATAGTATGGGCATATAGTATGGGCATAGCATGAAGATATGTAAATGAAACAATCTTATCTTGTCTCGTCTTATCTACAAAATCAAGGCTTGGCCAGCACAAAACTGTAACCTGCCTTGGGCTCCAACTTCCTTTTCTCTCTAGTGCCCTTCCTTCACCATTGTACCTGGCTCAAGAGTGCTCCAAGCTCACCTTCTTCTGGAAGCCTTCCGTTATTCATTCTTCCTGCCTCAATCCTTCATGATCACCTTTTCTTCACTGACTTGCTCTGTTGTTTGTATGTGATTATTCTACTAGCTCTTCCATGGCACTGCTCTCTCTAGTTGTCTTAAGTAGGTTCCATCTAGGGATGTGCTGGAACCAGTTTGAACCAGCTCAGGGAAGCCAATTGTTAAATTTTCAGTGTGAGCATTTACACCTGGGAAATCAGCCAACCTACAGATCTCGCCTTGATCTATTGTTTTATTGATTGCCCAGATTTAGGAAAATGATGGAGAAAATATTAATGATGCAAAAATGAGTCTTGTGTAGATTTTTTTCCCCCAGAGAGTTGGTTGTTAAACATTTACCAGCACTGGTTCCTGGTTTTTCAAAACATTTTTCAATCAAGCCCCTCTTTCAGTGCTCATCTCTCTCAAGCCCCTCTTTCAGGTCAAGAACTTCTTTTGTACATTACCTGGTGCCCAGAACCTGGAGTTGTGGTTTCATATGGACAGTTTTCTCTGTCTGTGTGTGTGTGTGGCAGGGGGAGGGTAAGGAACCTCTCACAACTCATATTTGCCAGAGTTTCCTCTTAGCTGCAGTATAGAACTTAACCTCAGTATAATTTCAACATGTAGTATTTCAGCCATGTCTGCCATGACCCTATTTAGGGTTTTCTTGGCAAAGAGACTGTCATTTCCTCCAGGTTATTTTACAGATGAGAAAACTGAGACAAACAGGGTTAAGTGACTTGCCCAGGGTCACACAGCTAGGAAGTGTCTGAGGTCAGATTTGAACTCAGGAAGAAGAGTCTTCCTGACTCTAAGCCCTGTCCTCCATCCACTATGCCACCTAGCTGCCCCAAATTTGGACATAAGATAGCCTTTACTTCAAACCACAGATAGAATGCAAACATGATGAGCTCACAGAGCAGTATCAGGACGTGTGTGTGTGTGTGTGTGTGTGTGAAGTGGAGGGGGCAGCAGTGGACAGCGACAGGACACTTTCCTCCTAGGAGCCATCACAGCTTGCTTTAGTCCACTATTCTCCTCTTCCTGTCTTTGCAATGGTTGTCTCCCAAGCCTGGCATGCCCCCATTTCCATCTCTTAGTTTCTCTGATTTCCTGCAAAATTCCACTCAAACCCTGCTTCCAGCAAGAGGCCTTTCCTGGGCTCCTCCTCCCTTCCCTCTACCTTCTAGCCCATAGTGTCCCAACTCTGAGATCGTGTTCCATTTACTCTGTATCTGTCTTGTCCATACCTAGTTAATTCTATGTCCCCCTTCCCCCTACCCCTCAGAGTGTGAGCTTTTGTTTTGGCCTTGTATCCCTTGTGCCTAGTTCATAGTAAGTATTTAAATATATGCTGACCTCCTGTCTGACTCCCTAAGGCCTGCAGAGTTGCCAGGAACCCCAACCCACCTTTGTTAGTAAAGCTGTTTCTTTAACCTCTCAATCCTGCTTTGGCTAGGGTTAGAACACTCTACTCGCTTAGGATAACTGCACTCTCGGTCTGATTGTCAATCAATCATAAACATTTATTAAGTACCTACTATTTATTACTGTTATTATTTAATTACTAATTATCCAGGGGCTGCTAGTGGCACAGTAGATAGATCAGGAAGACCTGAGTTCACATATGATCTCAGAAGCTTGCATAGAGGGAAACTTACTAGTTGTGGGCCCCAGAGCAAGTCACTGAACCTTTGTGTGCCTTAGTTTCTTCAACTGTAAAATGGGTATAATAATAATACCTACCCAGCAAAGTTGTTGTAGGATAAAATGAGATGATATTTGTAAAGCACTTAGCATAGTGCATGGCATGTAGCAGATACTATAAAAATGCTTAAGGCAGCTGAGTGTCACAGTGTAGACACAGAGCCAGGAAAATTCATGGTCCTGAGTTCAAATTTGACCTCAGACACTTATTAGCTGCTTGACCCTGGGCAAGTCACTTAATCCGGTTTGCCCCAGTTTCCTCATCTGTAAAATAGGATGGAGCAGGAAATGATAAACCACTCCCCTTCCACTATCTTTGCCAAGAAAACCCCAAACGGGGTCATAAAGAGTCAGATATGACTGAAACAACTGAACAACAACATAGAAATGCTTATTCCCTCCTTTTCCTTCCCTACTATGTGCTAGACGCTGGTGACTGTCTGGTGGCCAGCCCCCTCCCTCTCAGTAGAAATTCGTCTCTAGGCTCCTCCTCTTTTAAATGTTCTCCTTCAATTTCTCCTCATAGTGGGGCTCCCACGGACTCTTAGAATTAGAATCTCTCACCTCCCACATCCAATCCGATGCCAAATCCTGTCAGTGTCATGTCTTATCTCTCTGCTGATCTGTTGTTGCACCAGTGTAGAAACTGATGGAAACAGCTGTCCTCATGAATCAGTCAGGAATTGATCATTGTGACTGATCATAGTTTTTTAAGTCTTTCAAAGTTTTTTATCTTTATAATAACACAGATGTCTTGGTTATCATATAAACTGTTCTTTCTGTATAAATAGTGTAGAACTTCATGTGGACTGTTACTATATAACTTGTTCTCCTGGTTCTGATCACTGCGCTCTGAATCAGTTTATATAAGTTTTTCCAGGTTTCTCTGACACTATTTCCCTTATAGTATTCCATCACATTTATATACCAAAATTTGTGGAACCATTCCCTATTTGTTGAGTCTCTTTTTAGTTTCCAGTTCTTGGTCACTATAAAAAGGTCACTTGATTTGTTTATATCTCTTGACCATTTTTTTTTTTACTTTGGCAATGGTGCTTATTCTTATAAATTTGAGTTCTCATAATTTCTCTTAGAAATAAGTGCTTCATCAGAGAAACTTATAAATTTTTTTCCTTTATACCTGCTTCTGTTCTAAATTTAGCTGCATTAGTTTTATCTATGCAAAAACTTTACAATTTTATGTAATAAAATTACCCTTTTTTGTTTCCATAATTCTCCCTATCCTTTGTTTAATCACATCTATAGATCTAAGGAGTAAATTCTTCCTTGTTCCTCTAATTTGTTTGTGTCTTTGTGTCTAAGTCATATGCCCATTTGAACCTTATTTTTGTGTACATTGTGAGATTTTTGTTTGTATCTTTTTTCTGATCAATTGGTTTCCAGTTTTCACAGAAACTTCTCCTTCCTACCCAATCAAATTAGCTAATGTTTTGAGATTCAAAGAAAAAATATAGTCCTTGCTCTGAAGCTCACAGTCCAGTGAGGCAGATGTTATGCAAACAACTTATCCACATAAAAGATACCTTCAGTATAAATGGGAGGTAAGTGCTGATTGACTGAAAAAAGTTTGTACTTCTAGAGTATGCCATATTACCCAATACTCTGAGGTTTCTTAGAAAACTCCCACTTTGTCAAAATCACTTTCCCAGTCTGATTCTTAGCTGGAGAATGGGGTGGCTGAATTAGCTTAATCAATTAACAAATACCTATTGTGCAAAAGTGATCTGGTTATGAGTGAGCCAGGTCCTAAGCTAGGCACTGGGAAAACTGAGACAAATTGAAGCAATCCTTATTCTCAAGGGGTTTACATTCTATCAAGGAAAACAATACCCATACATGTAATTATATATAAGACACATATACAAAATAAATACAATAATTTCAAGGAAGGAGGAGGCAGTGGTGACTTGGGTTGTGTGGATGGAATCCAGGAATGCACTGAGGTAGATGACTGTGAAGTTGTTTTTGATGTTTTTTTGGAAGGGGGGTGTGCCTTTTTTTTTTCCTGTCTCCACCACTTAGCATGGTTCCTGGCTCATAGTAGACACTTAAATGCTTACTGATTGACTGAACTTCAAATAGAGCCAACACTTGAGTTGATAGAAAGCCTGAGAGTGTCAGCATCAATGTCTTAGCTACATTTTTCATTTCTACCACCTGGACAGTGTTCTGTACACATCACAGACAGAGAAGACCGTCATTACAAAGGCATGGAGAGAGGAAAGAGAGTATTCTATATGAGAAACAGAAATTAGGTCAGTATGATTACATCATAGAATGTGAAAAGATTAGAAAGATAGGAAATGAAGAGATTAAACTGCCAAACAGAAGAATTTATATTGTAGGTAATATAACATATTAATATAATAGGTAGTTAATACAATATAATAATAATATAATTTAATTATAGGTAATAGGGGGCCAGTGGAGTTAATGGAGCAGGGGAGTGACACGATCAGACCAAATACATCTTTGTCCAATTGAACTCAAGTCCTCTTACTCAAAATCTGTAACTAGTTTAAAGAGGAGTCTGTAGATTTTACAAAAGTTGTCAGTGTGATCCAAAGTACTCTGGTGATTTATTCTTTACAGTTTTCACCTGGAGAAAAAAATAACATTTTTCTATTTTTACCTGGGAGCAAAAAGGCCACTACCACTGTTTATCTCCAAGTTCTCATTTAGGGCTATGGACTAGACCAGTGATTTCTGTGTTATTGGGAGTTCCAGATAAGAGGATTCCATTTACCACTGTATTTCAGCTCTTTCTCTGAGAGTTGCTCAGGCCATAACAAAGTAGGAAAAGGTGACTTTCCCAGGGTAACATAACACAGCCAGTACCTCCTCTCTCCCCAAGGTCAATCCCTTCCTAGAAAAAGTAGCCTTCACTTATCTCATTTAAGCCTCACAGGACCCCTGAGATCTAAGAATAGTATATATCTACAGGAAACTTCCTCTGATGGAATTTAAGTTCTTTGAGGGCAGGACTTTATTTGGGTTTTTTTGGTGTGTACTATTAATCCCAAGCATTTAACACAAAATGCTTGTCAAATGAGGTAAATGACTTTGGTTCTGCTTATTTCATTCTGCATCAGTTAATTTCTATCTGCCAAGGTTTCTCTGAATCTTTCATGTTCATCATTTCCTACTGTGCAATAATATTCCATTACATTTATATTGTACAGTTTGTTTAGCCATTCCCCAATCAATGGACACCAAGTCTGTTGGGTCTTTGCTACCACAAAAAGTGCTTCTATTTTGCAGTGCATTGAATGTTTCTTGGTCTGTGACCTCCTTGGAGTTATGCTTTCAGTAATGGGATTGTTGGATCAAAGGGTATGAACAATTTAGTTACTCATCTTGATAACTCTAAATTGCTTTCCCAGAATGCCTAGGCTAATTTACAGCTCTGCCCATAGTACCTAAATGTGGCTGCCTTTCCAGAGTTCCTCCAACACTATTTCCTTTTCTGAGGCAGGTCTTAGAGTCAGGAAGACCAGCCTCTTACTAGCTGTGTGACTCTGGACATATCTTAATCTCAGTTTCTTCATTTGTAAAATAGGTGCTCATAACAGGATCAGCATTTATTTCACAGTAGGTGAAGTCTCATCCACAATATGAATACATTCAAGGATCAAAGGATCCTGGTGAACTCAATCAATCAACTGTCCTGGTCCTGGAGCACACTCACACACAATCATCCAGACATAACATTATGAGGAACAGATGACTTAATCTGTGCAAAGTCCTTTGGAAATCTTAAGGAGCCATGTAAATACTGGTTATTTTTTTAAATGTCTTTAACAATATATTAGGTGTAAAGTGTAACTTCACAGCTGGAAACTCATCTTATTCTTCCAGTAATGCTGTTATAGGGATGGGGATAGTAATAATGTTAATGTAAAAAGGCCTTTCTTGGGGAAACAACCAATAATATGTCAACACAGAGTTATTCAACAAATGGTTGAGTCATGTGGACTTGTTTGTAGAAATGGAGTTTATGGGGATAATTCAGGGACAGGTCGTTGCCACCAGAAATTACAGAAAGGTTATTCTTAAGGAGTTTGGAGTTAGAACCAGTGTAGATCATGCAAGGTGGAGACTGTTCTGTGCAACAGATCACTGCAGGGTGTAAATATCTGGCACCTACTATGTACCTAGCAACACATGATGACCTGGTTTTATACATGCGAAGCTCACTACCTCTCATGGACTGAGAGGCCCTCTACATATGAATACAAACCTTAAAAAATTCTGGTGAACTCAACCAATCAACTGGACTGAACCTGGAGCATGATGATCACATGCTAAATTATTGCCCATAACTGTCCAGACATAACACTGATTTAAGTAATTCAAGTACAATTTAAAAAATAAATTTTCATTATTCTCCTTTTTTGTTGCCAAAATTTCTTTCAGTACTTTCCCCCTCCCCACTCCAGTAGAGCTATCCTAATAAAGTACATTTTTAAAGAGAAAGGAAAAAGAGAAAGACAGAAATAATCAGCATAACTAAACAAAACACTGAAAAAGTCTGAAAATATATGTAACGTTGGTACACATTACACCCACAGCCCTCCCACTTCTGCAAAGGAGGGATATCTCCATTAGTGGTTATAAAAACATTCCTAATGTTGATTAGCATGCAAGAAATGATGCAAAATATACTATTCAGGGGAATGGGTGATGAGAACTGGGCATGTGAGAATGAGGAATGACAGATGGGCAGTCTGTTACACAATAACTCAAAGAAGGTCAAAAGACTTCCCAAAAGGCCACCTATGGAGGGTGTAGGGAATGAAGAATGGACTGCTTGTCATCTGCACTACTTACCTACTCCCTTCCTGAGCTGTAGGCTTGTCTCACCTACTCCACATTGGATATCATCTTTTCAGTCTCTTTTTTTTCAGACTCTTCATGACTCCATTTGAGGTTTTCTTGGCAGAGATACTGGAGTAGTTTGCCATTTCCATCTCCAGCTCATTTTGTAGATGAGGAACTGAGTTCCAAACAAGGTTAAGTGACTTGCTCAGGGTCACACAGCTAATAAGTGTCTGAGGCTGGACTCAAACTCAGGAAGATGAGTCTTTCTGGTTCCAGGCCCAGTGCTCTATCCACTGTGATAGCTGGTTGCCCACCAAAGGATGAGCATTTGCTAAGCACCTACTATGTGCCAAGAGCTTGGATTATCATTATTGTTCAGTTGTTTAATGTTGATTAGATGGATCTCTATAAGGTTTTTTGGACATTTCATTTGATCTTCACAATAACCCTACAAGGAGGAAGCTATTACAGCTACCTCATTTTACCAGTGAGGCTCAGGGATAAGTGTGAGTAAATGTGGGAGGTAATACCCCACACCAGATCTCTCCTGTTCCTTAGAGGGGGTGGAGGAAGGAAGCTCTGACAGGTGAGTGAGGATTTCAAGTGGCATCAATCCTGGCACGAAGAATGAGCAAAAGATGTTGGGAGAACTATGGAAACCAAGGCAGAAGAGACTAGGGATGCTAATTCTTTGAAATTGGAAGAAAAGAAGGCAGGGAAGTCACATGGCTAATTGTCTGCCACCTGGCCCAGCCAATCTCTCCATGACTCCTCTTAGCTGCAGTCTGAAGCAGGACTTTGCTTGATCCTTTCAATGATGCCAGGCCTATCACCAAAAGGAGTTTGGCAAGGGGCCTGGTTACCACCCATGTGTCAGCTCTCAGGAATGGAGCAGAGATGGGAGTCTTGTAGTTGGCGCCTGCCACATGGTCCCCCAACACTGAATCCACTGGGAATAATTCCCCGTCTTAGTGGAACAACACCCCCCTCCAAAAAAACATGATTTAAATAAAAGCCAAACCAAACCAAAAGAAAAACAACCCCAGTGAATCTTTTATTTGTCAATATGGAGTATGTAGCAAAGTAACAAACATTTCTGCATTGAAACACTGTTTTCCTACCTAGCTTTTTCCCTTTGTGAAATTCATAGGGACAGTACACATCTTTGGGGTCCTGGCTTGGGGCAGGCAGTCTACAGCCCAGCCCAGCCCAGCCCAGCCTCAACATACCAGCCATTTAGTTCACCATGACCTGCATGATGAGAGTGGTGGCACATCTGGCCCACATCTCCCCACTGTCCCCAGTTCATCTCCTTCCCCTAGCCAGATCCTCAGCATGGATGAGGGTCCTGCAGATGGGTTGGGGGGAGGGATACTGAGGGAGTAGAGCAGGAACAGCAGCTTTAATTATGAAGGATGGCAACTGATGACACCTCCCAAATGTTCAGGACTAAGAGATGCAACACAAGGACAGGGGAGAGATGGCAAACAGAATTCACAGTTTTCACATCAGAGAAAGTGCAATGTCGAATGGCTCTGGCCCTTCTGGGTCCCTGGACCCCAGGGCACGGGGGTATAGGGTGGGAAGGGGTCAAGGGGAGACAGTTTCCCTTCCTCCTTGGTTAAGGAAGGGAGAATTTAGGGTCCTAAGGACCTCTGGGTTTGATCCTATTTGGAAGCTACATAGGTTAATTATAAATTCTGGAACTAGAAGGATTCTCATTTTGTAGATGAGGAAACTGATTATCAAGGAGGGTCATGGCCTAAGTTTAAAGTTATACAGCCAGTCAGTGGCAAAGTGGGGCCAGGGAACTCAGATTTCATGACCCTCCCACCCCCACCCCCCACTTTTACTGTGCTGTCAACTTTATTCCCCAAACCCATCCTTTAAGTAAACACAACAAGGGCAGGGAAGGAAGGGGGAGGCAGGAGGCCAAGGTGCTAGTTTTGGCAGAGCCTGGCTGCTCTGGGCAGAACATGTCCTATTCTAAGTCCAGTTTCCTTAGGCACAGGTCAAATAGGGATGAATGAAGCCAATCCTAAAGCAGACTTTCTTCACACCCCTCTCAATTCAGGTCTCAGGGAAAGAAAGACCCCCCTCCCTCCCACTCCTTCCCTCCTTTCAGAAAAGCAAATTTCCCTATCAATCTTTTTCCTATCCTTCTTCCTGCCTTGATCTCTTCTGGGGATCCCCACTGCCAGCAATGGGGGAAGGAAAACAAGGTTAAGGGGAGTGAATAATGAAAAACAGATCCAGGGAGGAACAGATAATCCCTCTGACTGCCCAGGCACCTGAGGGTAACAGGGCTAGAAGAACAGGCGTAGAGGGCAGGGGTCTTGGCACTGCCCCTGCTTCCCCAACCCCACGGAGTGTCAGCCCAGTCTAGTGCAGGTGTTACCCCAGGCTGTGGTGTTTCCTCTTCATCCAGGAGCTCTAGTCCACTGAACCCAGTACACACTTTCCCGGGTAGGTAAGAGAGGCAGGGCTAAGGTGGGGGTGATCTTTCTCTTAGGAAGCTGGGGCTTAGAACAGTCATGCTTCAAATGACTTCTTTCCCTTCACCTTGGTGATGGAGGAGGTTTTGTGTTTCCAAGGCAGGGGAAGGGAAGCAAGGATGAGAGCATGGCCCAGATGGTCCCTACCTCCTTCTTCAGCTCCCAGCAGCAGGGATGGGGGCCCAGAGCTGACAGAGAGGTCCTTTTAGTTCCACTGGGGTAGCGGAAAGGGATGGAGAAGAGTGGGTGGCCCAGAGGCACTTGATTTCCAAGGTTTCACAGACAAGACCATATTGTAGCCAGTGGGACCAAGAGGGAATGTGATACGGGCAGAGACCAAAATAGTCTGTAGTTTAGAAAGGATTACCAGAAAGGAAGGTGACCCCCCAGCAAAAGTAGTGTCCAGTTTGAAGCTGGGAGGGCCATGGAGCTCGCCATCAGGTCATGTAACGAGTAATGGCTCGGAGGGCATAGAGGAGGGCTGCTTGCATCCGGGCCTCTAGCAGCAGCAGATTCACATGGACCTGGAGGAGGGAGGGAGGGGTGCAGAGAGGACCCTGTTGGTGGAGTTGAGACACTTTCACCTTCCCATTCTGTCGTGGTCTTACTTTCCCACTCTATCTCATCCCTGAAGTCAACAAGTATGACCAGCAAAGTCCTAGAAACTCCATGTCTCAAATGCTTAGCCCAGATGCTGGCCTCAATACATACAGCTGCCCCCATAAGCAGAGCTGTCTCAGCCTCATTCCCTGCCTTTGTTTCTGAGATGCCTCATACCTTCCCACCTCCACACCTGCAGCATATTCAAACTGGACAGACTCTGACAGAATCTAAGAGCTGGGAGGGCCCTTAGAACAGAGAATGTCAGAGCTATGAAAAATCTTAAGGCTCCCTGCTCTCCCTCAAGTGCCAGTAGCGGAGCCCACTTGCCCTGCTCCCAGCTGGTCCTGCCTCCAGCAGAAGGCCCCTCACCTTCTCAGAATGCCGGAAGTGCCTCCAAAAATGATTGTACATCCTTTTGGTTGCCTTTTCTGGATAACAGGCCACAGTTTTGATATAGACCTTGAGGCTCCTCTCCAAGAGCTGGTTCACCTCCCCATAATCATAGTCATCGTATCTGAAGAGGATGCCCCCAAATGGTATCAATCATCTGCTCCCAGAGCAGCCTTTCCCCAGTGAGCTCCCCCTCCCCAACTCCACCCACTCTCAAAATATCCACCAAAGGAAAGTACCCAGGAAGCCAGGTTCAGGAGCCTGCTTACCTGCCTCCTCACCCTGAGGAAGGTGAACAAGGTGAGGAGACTTTACAGGCCAGTCAAATCCATTCCTCCAACCTTCCTAAGCATTCACCAGGAAGAGGGCTCCCAGACCACTGGGTATAACCTGAACCCACTAGAGCTGAGGTGTCAAACTCCATTTCTATTAAGAGTTTCACTGTATTAGAGGACCCTCCAAGGAGCTGGGAGAAATGACTGCAGAAATGAAGAGTGGGAATAGGAGGAGAGGGAGGGCAGTAGATCCCTTCCAAGAAAGTAAAGTACATGCTGGAAGAGATGGAATGGGACCCTCCAAGATCAGGAAAGGAAAGGTGGGAAATAGAACCAGAGGGTTCTAGCAGTCTTTCTCTCTCTCCCTCCCTCCCCCTCTTCTCTATCAGCTGAAAGGGGACAAAAAAGGTCCCAGGTAAATAATTTAGGAGCTTTAGGGGATGGTTCACTGCTTCCTGGTGGGCAGGATATGTGCTATCCCTTTTTCTGGAGTAAACCTTCCCTCCCCCCTGAGGACACTACTTAAGTAGTGAATGGTCAACAAAGCCTTGTTTACTGTCCTTGGATGAGTGTGTGGTGGGTACTTCTCACCTAATGCCAAAAACACAATGGATGTAGTTCCAGATGGCCCTTCTGAGCATAGAGGTGTCCACACCGCTGTGCATGGCAATGGTATTGTAGGTCAGGGTGTATACCACCTGGAACTTCTCATCCAGCAGCTGCCCACCCTCTGGGTAGAGTCGCTGGATCAGGGAGTAGCCATGGTCTTCCCAGGTATAGTCCTAAAGAGCAGAGGGGAAGGGGACAGAGGCAGGCAAGGTGAGCACTGGGGGGAGGTAGCCCAGCCATAATTCTTTTGGACTCCCAATGTCCACCTAAAAGGAATATTGGCTTTAAGGAAGACCCTATGCTAGATTTGAGCCTCCTCCATTACTATCAACCTTGTTGGGGCTTCCTCACCAACCTCTTGTGACCATTACCTCTGGGGCTAGGTCTCTACACTGGAGACAATTTTCACGGTTCTAATTATTCCCTCCCTGCCCAACACAACCCCAGATGAGTTTGGAGGGATAAGGGAGGGAGGGCTACCTGGGCTCGGAAGGTTGGAGGGGCCTGGGTCCCTCGCCGAGTGAAGTCCTCATACCCAAAAGTAGGATCTTCCACAAAGCACAGGACATCAGGGCATGGAGTAAGTTCTAGGATGTCACCTGTGGACCAAGACAGAAAAAGGTTAAGGGCAGAGGCAGGGTAGGGGCATCTGATCCCTAGCCCTCCTGCTAGGAGAGGAAGATTGGGAGTCATGATGAAAAGCAACTACAGGTTCTAATATCAACACCCCCACCTACCTCAGATCCAGCACAAAATGTCAATCCCTTCCACCAGGCGGTTTTTCCTTAATCTCATAGATGACGAAAAATCTCTCTCTCTCCAATGATTTCCACACCCTTTAATTTCCTTTTTCTCAGCTATGTCCTCTACCAGTCTGGAAAGGGCCAGGTGATTGTGTGTGCACCTTCAGAATGCCTGCTGAGCTAATCTTAAAGAAACTCCCCAGGGGAGTTTGAGACGATGGGATGGTTTTCACCACAGCTGCAAACCCATGAGACTTCCTATGGCATGGGGGTGGGAGGTGGGATGTGTAATTGGCACGAGTGAAGGACACATCCTCACAGAGGCAGGCACTAATCTTTGTCATACCGACATATGTTAAGATAACTTTGTTGTAATTTGAATTGACGTTGGTATATATATCTGATCCCACTCTGCCCCTTCCCTCCCTTGTGACCTATCTCACCTCCCATCTCCTACTAAAATGTAGAATCCAAAAGCAAAGTCTAGGAGCTGAAAGCCTCCCCAGCACCAGAAGCCTTTCGTTTGGGCCCTCCCGCCATACTTGTCCCCTTCCTCTAACCAGAATTAGCTCCCGTAGCTCTAACTAGGATGCTAGGATTCCTTCAGAGATGTGGGAAAAGAGGCTGCTTGCCCGGTGTGGGAAAGATGGCCATGTTCTTCTGCTCAGTTTGACCAAGAAGATCCCAGTAGGGGGGTGCTATACCCTCCATGGACAAAACCATTGACTACTGTTTCCAGCTGTAAAGGACTGAGAAATGAATGTTTTCATGTACATATTAATATCTGGCGATCTGTACTCTGAAGGTGAATTATTCTCTGGTCCTCAGGCAGACCCACTCCCTCCCAGGCCCCAGAGGCCTTACTTGCAGGAGCCACCAGCAGGCTCTCAGACTTTTCCAGCTCAAAGCGGTTCTCCATCTCCTCTTGGGATGCTGCCTCTTCTTGGAGCTGACATTCCTGCAGGATCTTCATCCGTTCCATCAAGGCTTCCACTTCCCGAATGGCATCAAAGCCCTTGGTGGAGAGGAGAGACTAGTGGTTAACTCCTGTCAGTTACCCAAAAAGGAGTCCCAGCCAAGGCTGGGCTAACCAACCGTGCCTCCCCTGCCTCCCAAAGGCCAGACCTACACCAGATCCCCGACCTTGCTACTTACCCCAGAACTACTAAGGGGGTCTCCATTGGGAGGACTGCTCTGCCCACTGGATGGTGAGGGCACCTGGAGAACAGGGTTGCCCTCTGGATCTCCCTCAGGGAGGATGCCACAGCCAAAAACAAAAGATGCCAGGGAGTGATAATGGGTGAGCAACACTACTGCCTGGATAAGCTCTGCCAGGGACCAGCTGTGCTCACCAGTGGTCAGAAGAGCCTGGAAGAGAATCCCCAATTGCCTGCTCATTACACCTGGTTAGGGTTGAGTTCCTCCACAAATCTACGAGCTGATTTGTTCCCTTAGCTCAGCTCTGGAATATTACCCACTGGAGACAGCTATCTGATGTCAAGGACCAAGCAAGGCTGGTTACAGTCTTGGGGAAAGACAGAAGAGAAAACTGACCCCCAACACAGGAGACCTTTTGTGCAAATTAACGGAAAGGCAACAATGATACTTCCTCTAGCTGGAGTCCCAAGCCACCTGTCTTCCTCCTCTTCCTCTTCTTCCTCCACTGTTTGACATAGTTCCCTCCTACCTAATCTACACCCTGCTCTGTCAATTCATCCTGCACAGAATAAGTCTATTAGGGACCTTACAACAGAGACTATTAGAACTTGAAGAGATCTCAGAACGCAGAATATTAGAACCGATGATATAAGAATTGTTGGACCAACTCTCATTTTACATGGAAGGAAACAAGCCTAAAAACAAAGAGTGGATTATATGTGGCAGCTAAGCACAAAGAATGCTGGATGTGAACCAGAGTTCAAATCCTGCCTCAGATACTCCCTAAGCTGGGTGAATCTAGGAAAGTCATTTCACCTCCTAACTTCAGTTTCCTCATCTGTAAAAAGTAATAGTAGCACCTCCTTCACAAGGTTGAGAGGTTCAAATGAGATAATATATGTAAAACACTTAACCTACCTTAAATCCCTGTATAAATGCTAGCTATTATAATTTTTATGAGGTTTCTCCCTTACCTCAATGTGCTCCTTGGTGACAAGCCAAGGCCGATGGGCCAGCAGTTTGTTGATCTCGTTGAGGTTTCGAAGTTTCTGAGGGACTCGGTGGATACCGAGGAGCCACTCAGGGTCTCCGCCCACTTGCAGGAACTCAGCCATGTGGAAGCTGATCAGGTAGGAACACTGATGTCGAGCGGAGGCCTGAAGGAGGGTAGTGAGGAGACACAGCTGAGGGGCTAGGGAGAGGCTGGGGCCTCCCAGGCTCCTCCCTCTTGTTTGGTCATTCTGGTGGTTTTGTAATCAGGGTGGGGTGAATGAAATGATGCAGGGTATTGGATGGATAGACATGAGCCCAAATCAGTAGAACCAGACTAGAACAGCCTAAAGGCGTAGGGAGTAGGAGATCAAAGGTCAGATTGTCGGTCTGTGTCCAGAGCCTTCACTTTGACTCTTTACTTTTCCCTTCCAGAGGCTGCCTCTGGTCCTCACCTCATTCTACCTTCCCTCTGAAACCACCCCCAATTTATCCTGTTTGTACCTAAGTGTTGGCATATTGTCTCCCTCTTAGACTGTGAACTCCCAGAGAGAAGACACTCTGCTTGTTTTTCGTCTGTCTGCATCCATAGAATTTGGCACAGTAGTGAGCACACAATAGGTGCTTAATAAATATCTCCTAGTCATCTTTTTGCCATCTGCCCTGCTGTGTGTGCCCATGTGTATCATGTGTCCCTGCACCAGGGACATTAATGAACTCAATATTATGTGCCATGAGTTCTGAGAAGGGCATTGTAATCAACACCTTTAAGCTCCTTTCACAATCCTGTGGATTGCCTGCACCAAAGTACTTTCTCTGGCCACCACTTCTCTAAATGGATTGCCTCTTCCATTAGAATGTAGGCAGCTATATGGTGCCCTGGAGAGAATGCCAGGCCTGGAGTCAGGAAAACCTGAGTTCACATACAGCCTCTGATACTTCCTAGTATCAGGTCATCGGGTAACCCTGGGCAAGTCACTTCACCCTGTTTGCCTCAGTTTCTTTATCTGAAAAATGAGCTGGAGAAGGAAATGGGAAACTACTCCAGTAACTTTGCCAAGAAAACTCCAAATGGGATCACAAAAAGCTCGACACACCTGAACAACAACAAACTAGAAAGTGAATTCTCAGAAGGTGGAGACTGTCTCACTTTTCTATTTCTGCAGACAACTTACTTTTCATGAATTCCTCTCTACCACTCACCACCTGCCCAGAGAAAATCCTTCCCCTACTCCCTCCCAAAGTCTCTTATTCTTTCCTCACCTTGGCTGGATGTCATCCTCCCCCAACCCCCATCTCTAACCTCACAGGAGAACACCCTGACTTCCAGGTCCGCTCATATCCTCAGGCTGTTTCCCAGAGCACTGTAGCCCCTTGAGGTCATTCTTTGCTGTGTCCCTGCCCTCCAATTCCCACAGCAGATTATTCACACCACACCAATTGCCAACAATTACAATCCTACTTGGACCCTCAGTTCTTTTTGACTTTGCCCTGCCAAAGTCCCCCAAGGCCCTCTGGTTCTTGCCTTCACCTACTACTGTACCCATGAGACTTTTACCTGATGTACCAGAAAACAGAGAACAATCGCTCCCACCCCTGTAAATTAGGAAGTACAAGCATTATGTCCATATTATAGCTGAGAAAACAGTTTTAGGGAAGCCCAAGTCATACAGTGAGTTTAACAGTTGGGACTAGAACCTAGTCCTCCAGACTGCTTCTCATCACCTCTTTTTAACCCCACAGGCCTCATAGGGGCTCACCATGATGGCAATGTAGTGCCTCCAGGGGCAGGGCAGGGGTCCGTCCACTCGCAACAGCAGGCCCTGCATCTTCCAGAAGCTGCTGAGGTAGTCAGGATGCAGGCCCATCACCAGCATAATATTGTCTGGCCGTCCAGAGGTCATAACCTCCAGACCCAGCTGATGCTCAATGGTCTCTGGCCCCTGCTGCAGGATCTGCCAAGAATAGGGAGGGGTTATCCTCTGAGTCCTTTCGAGACCCCCAACCCCTCCAAACCAGAGCTAGGCCTAGGGCTAGGGCTGACTTAAGAAAATTCCACATTAACAACCCTGATGCCACACTGGTCAATTAGGAGATGGTTATTCATATTCCTGAAGAATGTTTCACTTGATAAAATGAGGTGAATTTATGCATTCATCTACGGATCATTAATAAGCTGACAGAATTGGACTCCCCTCCCCCCCAAAAAAGATAGGAAACAAGGCAAAAATACTAAGAGCCACCAGGCATTGACCTTAGAAACTAAGGTTTCACTAATAGCGACATAGTAATGGGGCTTAGGGAGAAAGAGATTGAAATGGCAGGATTCTGAGTTGCTTTCCAGGATGGCCTGTCAAGTAAAATGAGGAGTGAATGTCTGCCGCCTTCCGTCTTTCTCGATTCAGTTTAACTTCTGCATTGTCTAGTGCTGAGCACCTCTCCCAGGCATCATAACTGGCCTGCGTCTGTCACACACTCTAAACCTCCTCAGTTCCTGGTCTCTAATTCTTTCCAGCCGCTAAGGACTGTTTGGGATCTGGCCCAGACAAGATGAGGAAGGAAATATATCAGAACTCTCCAGAGTCCCCTAGAAGAACAGGGTACCCAGGCTGCTCACTGAACCAAGAACCCATCCAAGTACTTGGTAACAGAAAGCTATTGCAAGTCACCAACCCCTGAACTGAATTCCTGGGCCCCTTCAGACAGAGAATCAAGATAAACAGTAGGACTCCCCAGCACAGGGGCTCCCCAAGCCCTTTAATTCCCTACCCCCAATCAGGGCCAGGGCTGATCCAGGGAAACCTAATATTTAAAAATCCAGACTCCTAACACAAGCAAGTTAGGGCATATTACAGAGAAATGTTTTACTCACCCAGTCTACCTTGTTAAGTATATTTATAGACTCTTAATTATTTAAAAGCTCTTCTCCTAAATCCCTTTCTCCCAAGTTTCCCCAACATTCCCTCTTCCCCTTCTTAGGTGCTTGGATTGGGATGTCCCTCTCCACCCTTGTCCCCCAACCCCAGCCAGCCAAATACCCCTTGCTCACCTCTTCCACTGGGATGAAGGCACTAGGACCCCGGTGAAGCCTCCGAGTAGGGACTACCTTCTGCTCCTAAGGGAAAAAATATTCCCATCAAAGGGGGTCAGTGGTGGGAATGTCTGACTCTCTCCTCTGGCCTAGGACACAGACCTGCATTTGGAAGAAATCCTTGGAAACCAGAGCTGGCAGGGACCTTAGGTTATTGATACCAGGTGTCCAAACACATGGCCTACACCCTGGGGTTCAAACCAGACCAAAATGTAATTGGGAAATATTTAACCAAATAAATATATAACACTGTCAGCATGGGGTTTTCTAAGCTACTCTGCAAGGATCACTGTGTCCCCTTTCCTTTGGTTTGACAAGATTCTCCAATGCTAACTCTCTCATTTTAGAGAGGAAGAAGGTCCAAGTTGGTAAATGGACTGGACCAAATTCAAATCAAGAGAAAAAATACCCATGAAGCAGCCCAGAGAATACAAAGACAAGAGTGAAGTAGAAACAGCCCTCAAGGACTTCACAGTCAAGCAGGCAGAGACAACAGGAAAATACTACATATAAAAGAAAGGAAGGTGAGGGTAGGGAGAAGGGATATTCATTCTGCAATATCTTCTACCAAAAACTCCCCTCATTTTTAGAAAAATGGAAGAATAAGTGTCTCCCCCCTCCTTCATTCACCATTCACAGCTAAGAAGTCCTTTGGGATTTAGACAGTGGCTCCCCAGGCCCCCAGCCCCTCCCTGGCCCCAGGCAGAACACTGGACCACAGGTTTAGCTGCTCAGTTTGTAGGGTGTGGCCTTGGACTGATCACTTCCCCTTTGAGGTCACCTCAGTTTTCTCAACCACAAAAAGATAGACTTTGAGCAGGGGACCTTTCAGAGCCCAGTATCTCCCATTTGGGGACTCCCCCCGCAGGTACTAGCTTTAGCTTCAGTCTCCTTCCCCTCCTCAGGTCCCAGAAGCCTAATCTCCCTCTCTTCCCCTCCTCCAAAATAAACAACTCAAGTCTGTAAGATAAGGAGCTGCTGACTAGGCAAATCCCCTTCCTCATCCCTCCCAAGCTGAGGACAGATGGAAACAGCTCTCAAGGGGGTGGAACCAGCCCTGGCCAGCTGGGGAACTGAGCCAGGAAGGTTTCCAGGAGAAGGATGGGGAGACAGGTAAAACTGGCCTCAGGAATCTCTTAACCCTTGGGGAAGGTGGGAGGGAGGGGAGGACAAGCTCACCTGGCAAGTGTCTCTAATTCTCCCCTGCCCCCCTTTTCTGTAGCCTGCAGGGTCAGCTTGCCACTGAGATCACTCAGCTGCAAGATCCCAGGATAGGATGTAAGTAATTAAGGACCTGAATTTCTTCAAAGCCTTTTTGTGGCTTCCTCACTCCCCCATTAGCTTCCTTGGGAAGGCAGAGACCCCAGCTCCCCCCAGGAACTACAAAGAGCTTTCTTTACAACAGCCTGTTGGGGTGGACAGTGCAACTAGGAGGATGTAGTATTTACAGATGAAGAAACTAAGGTTCTGAGAAGTCTGTCAGTGAACAAGCATTTATCAAGTGCCTACTATGTGCCAGGGAATTAAGTGCTGGGGTTACAAAGAGAGGAAAAAGACATCCCTGGTTCTGAAGAAGCCCACAGTCTTTACTGGGGAAAACAACATGAAAACAATGATGTACAGACAAAATACATAGAGGATAAATTGGAGGTAAACAGAGGGAAGACACTGGCATTACAGGGGTCTTGTAGAAGGAAGCCAGGAAGGCCAGCATGGAGGACAGTCACTGAACATGCTGGGAGACTAGAGATGAGTGTCTTGTGCCAGGGGACATAAATGGTAAATTCCAGAGTGGCCTACTCAGGATCTGAAGCCAGGATTTCTTGTTTGGTTGCCTTTGGGATCACTTAGGGTCAAATGAGATAATAGTTGTACAGTGCCTGGCATACAGGAGGCACTTAATAAATGCTTGGTCCTTTCTCCGTGACCATACCACTGACCCATCTCTCCCAATGGGCAATCTCCTCCCTCTCCCCCAATTTTGCAGTCCCAGGTTACTTCCCCCAGGGCTGCTTCTTCGATAAAATAAGATTTTGAACTGGAAAGTATTTAATCTAACCTCCTGATTTTACAGAGGAGGAAAGTGCCCCAGGTTTCTGTAAAAGAGTCAGTGTTTGAACTCAGGCACTCTGTCCCAAATTCTGAGCTCTTATGCTCAATCTGGGGCAGATTCAAGGCAGAGTGGAGAAGAGGGACATAGGACGGGCCTTCCAGAGACAGGTTTTCTACTGCTAGTCATGTTAGGTAAAGAGTTAGTTTTTCCTTTCTACCTCTGACCTCTGTCCATGACTCTTCCACCTCTTCTTGGGCCCTGGCTTCCCACCTCCCAGTCAAGCAAAGGTCTTTCTCCAAGACCAAAGTACTGCTATCTGCCCTTCCCCAATGAAGGTATCCCTAGGGGCTCGGTGCTAGCTGCCTAGGAGAATAAAGGGATACAGAACAGGATGACAAGAGCCCCTCAGATCTCTCCTTTTTTTCTGCAGTGCTTTCCAAGTCCAGCTGCTCCGCAATAGTCCTGACACCCCACCCCTGACTGGAACTAGTGCTTTGGTGGCCAAAATACAGCTTTGGTGTTCAGTTCTTTCTCCCTTTCTTCACTTCTCTATTTTTGTTACAAGTACTCCCACCTCCATTCTTTGTCCTTTCCTTTCCTTCTCTATTTCTATTAAAAATAGCACCACTCTCACCAGTCTCCCAGGCTGAGAACATTCTCTAGTACCATACCTCCATCTTTCTGAGCCAGCCTAGGAAACTATCCTTTGCCAACGGATTTTCTTTGCCCCTTCCAATCCATCCTGGTAATCTTGCTAAAGAACAGGTTCTATCGCTTCATTTTTCAGCAAAGAGACCCTTAGTTGTTCCCCATTACCACTTACAGGATAAAGTTCAAACCTCTCAGTGCCAGGGACCTGAAACCTTTCACAGCTCCATCCCATCCCACCCCATCCCTCTATACTCCCATGCTAGGGCCAAAGTGGATGATTGCCTTATGGCTCATACTTTTTTTATGTAGTTTTCCATGCCTAGGTCCTTAATCTCATCTATAAGACCCCTGAAAGTGGTCATCCAGTCTCCACTTGAGCTCTTCCTTGTGATGGGGAATTCACTATCCCAAGAGACAACCTATTAATTTGGAGGGAACTTTTAATTGTTAGAATCATCCCCCACTTATGTTGAGTCAAAAATCTGCCTTCCTGTAACTTCCACCCATGGGATATTGTTCTGCTTTTGGGGTTAAGCAGAACAAGTTTGGTCAGTCTTCTACATGAGAACGTTTCAAAGACTTGAAGTCAGCTAACATGCACCCAGCTAGGTGGTACAAAGCCCCAGCTCTGGAATCAGGAAGACCTGAGTTCAAATCTAACCTCAGACACTTATTAGCTGAGTGACCCTGGGCAAGTCATTCAACCCTATTTGCCTCAGTTTCCTCATCTGTAAAACAAGCTGGAGAAGGTAATGTCAAACCATTCTAATATCTCTGCCAAGAAACCCCAAATGGGGTCTCGGGAAGAGTTGGATACAACTGAAACAAACCATTCCCCTCTTAAACCTTCTCTTTGTCAGGTTTAATACCCTTAGTTTCTTCAACCTATCTTCAGATAGTATGGCTTTCAGCTCCCCTCTTCTGCATGGTCTTTCCTTGGTTTACAATCTAGCTTGTCAATGTTCTTCCCAAAACATCCCAACCAGAATTCAAGATGAAAATCTACTCAAATGTCACTTCCAAAGCCTTCTGTGATCTGCTCCACAGTCAGATTTCCCTCTTTCTGTTCCTCTCAAGAGTAGATTTCTTTTTGTGACTCCATTCGTAGCTCAGCTCAAGCAGAGACTTCCAGGGATCACAGTTTCTTCCCTCCAACAATTTGCCTTTTCTCTATGAGAGAAAGTTGTCCACCTCAAACATGGTAAATGCCTGAAGGCAGTATATTTCTATCTATGTATTTCTAGTGTTTAGTACATGGTAAATGCTTAAAAATAAATGCTTGTTGGAACTTTGAGATTTGACCTTACACCCCGCAAATCAGCAAAAATGAGAAAAGATGGGAATAGTACACGTTGGATAGGTTGTGTATGAAAAGATAGACACACTAATGCACAGCTGGGAAACTGGCCCAACCATTCTGGAAAGCAATTGGGAATGATTCCAAGAAAGTTGACTAAGATATCTTTACATTCTGATCCAGAGAGCATCCTGCTAAACCATAAGCCCTAAGAAGATCAACGATAAAAATAAAGACTCCCTATATGGTAATATTAATTACAGCAAGTTTTGTAATAGCATGGAGCTGGAAACATAGTGGAAGCCCAAACATTTGGGAACAGCTAACAAAGTTGTGGGTAGCTAGGTGGTACAGTGGGTTAGGTAGCCAGAACTAGAGTCAGGAAGATCTGAATTCAAATCTGGCATCAGTGACCCTGGGCAAGTCACTTAACCCTGTTTGCCTTAGTTTTCTCATCTGTAAAATGAGCTGGAGAAGCAAATGGCAAACCACTCCAGTACCTTTACTAAGGAAACCCCAAATGGGGTAATGAAGCGTTGGACATGACTGAACAACACAGAAACAAAGTTATGGTGCCTGAATGAGTAATCACTAGGTAGTATGAAAGGATAAATATAAGAAAGAGAAGCATGGAAAAACTTATATGAATGGCTGCAAAGTGTGTGTTTGTTTGTCCTTCATTGCTGAAGAAGACCACGCCATCAGAGAAATAATGACATGACTTGCACTTGACTTTGTTTTGAGTGAGGGAGGGCTGTGCAGGTCACCAGCCTCACTTCTCCTCCAGAGCCATCTAAATCCAGTGACCAGATATTCATCAGGATGACGGGAGATGACCCAGGATGAGGTAGCTTGGATTAAGTGACTTGTCCAAGGTCACACAGCTAGTGCATGTTAAGTGTCTGAGGTGAGATTTGAACTCAGGTCCTCCTGACTCGTGCACTGGTGCTCTATCCACTGTACTTACCACCTGGCTGCAAAGTAAGGAGACACAGGAAAACAAGAGACATGATTCCAACACTCTAAGTGAAAAGAACATGGAAGGCCTTGATAATATGATAACCAAGCTTGATCTCAATTAAGAGATATTAATATTAGAAGGCTCTTCCTTCTATTCTTTGAAGAATGGATTATGGGGGGCAACTAGGTGATGCAGTAGACAGAGCACTGGCCCTGGAGTCAAAAGGACCTAAGTTCAAATCTGGCTTTAGATACTTACTAGCTGTGTGACCCTGGCCAAGTCACTTAACCCTGATTGTCTCACCCTTCTCCTCCCAAAAAAGGATTATGGGTAGAGCACTGTAGATGATGTCACACTTTCTTGATCTGTTATTTAGATTTGTTGAATTGTTAAAAAAGAGACTGCCATTATTTTTTATCTTAATTATTATTCTGATTGGAGTTACCAGGTCTCCATTCAGGTGATAACTTCATTCCCTGATGTCTCTGTCTAGTGCACTCCTGCTGAGCTCAGGAGAAATTTATAGAGTAATAGAGGGTTGTGCTGGTAAATGTTTAACACTCCGTGAGTGTGTGTGTGTGTGTGTGTGTGTGTGTGTATGTGTATGTGTGTATTTGTGTAAATTATGCACTTATGCTTCCAAATTACACTGCATTATTAACACTTTTTAAAGTCTAGACTATCAACAAAATGATCAATCAAGATCTGATTTGTTAAAGCCCTCATATGTTATGATTCAAGCTAATGCTGATACCAGCACATCCCTGACTACAGATCACCTGGATAGAAAGAGGTAATAGATGAGTTTGAGAAACAAATCCCAAGCCTAGCATAGAGGCTTCATGATACAGGAGTGATAAGGTACTTCCATTATCCAGACGTGCTGGAGAACTTGCTGTCTCTGCCTCCTCCCTGCTCTATCTCTCTCTGTATTCCTGTCTCTGCTCTGTGTTCCTCTGTCTCTTCCTCCTTCTCTTTCTCTCTGCAAAAAGTAGAGTAGCTAATAATTTCTTGACTTGCCTTAGTGTTAATCTCATCTTTTAAAAGGTGGAGGACCCCAACAATGGGAAGTTTTATTCTGGATCTGATTCCTACAAACTAGTTGCTGGTATGGTGATGATAACCCTTGAGGTAGGAGAAAGTCAGTGATCACTGCATAACTGTCTGACATGCATCTTTGATTTGGGAGAAAACAGATTTAAAGGTTCCAAAAAGATAGCAAAGATCCCACAGAGCTACAGGGGAAGTTGTTCCTCAGAAGAATATGGGATATTAACAAATGAAATTCCAAAGATGAAAAAGGGAATGGTTCTAATGAAGTGAATAGCAGGATTTGTCAGAACAAACCTGTGTGGTTGAACAAGTACCAACTTTCTTAGATTAAAAAAAAAAAAATGTATGGAAGATGGATGAAATTGAGGCCAGGAAACAGAATACTTAAAAAAAATCTGAAGTTCAGAATTTCTTGTTTTAGAAAACAAGAAAAAGATTTTTTTTTTTAAAGCTATATTAGGAGAAGAAAGATCAAAGAAGGGGGATAGAGGAGACAAAGGGATAAAAGGGAGAAGGTAGAATTGCTTAATTCTCTTTTTTTTCTGTTCTCTGCAAAAAGGGGAATGACCTTTACACTGGAAAAGAAAGAACAGGGAATTTGATAATCAGGTAAGGAGATAATAAGGGAGGACTTGGCCCTTGACAAAGTCAAGTCCCCTGGCCCAGATAAACTACAGCCTAGGGTCCAAAAGAACTGACTGATGGGATGGCTGAGTCAGTGATACTTGAAAGATCACACAAAACAAAAGTGTCACAAATGGAGAAAAGCAACTGCTGTGCCCAATACCAAACTACAGTCTGCAAATTCTGGGCCAGTGAGCTTGACTTCTATTCCTAGAAAACTGAGGATACATTAAAAAGATGGTAGGTAAACATCTGCAAAAGGGAAGCTTTGATGACCAAGAACCAACACAGCTTCATCAAGAGTAGATCATACCAGAGTGACTTCAATACCTTTTCTTAGCATACCTGCTAAATTAGCAGATGAATGGAAAACTATGGACATAGTTGATTTTAGTAGAGTTGTTGATAATGTGTCTTATACTGTTCTGGACCTGACAATAATGCAATCAGATGGATGGACTAAAAAAGAAACCAATTCATGGTTCAATGTCAATGAGGGGTGGGGGGAGAGACTATGTTTGCCTGTGTGGGTAAGGTCATCAAATTTGTAACTGACACAAAGCTGAGAAGAAACGCCAAGAGGGTCAAGATCCAAAAGGATCTTCCCAGGTTGGATCTATTAAGACCAAATTCAGAAGGGATGAATGTAAAGCCTTGAACTGGAGTAAAAACAAAAAACAGTAAACCAAACAACTTTTAATTTGTTTCTGAGGTCACATTTGAATTCAGGTCGTCCTGACTCCAGGACTGGTGCTCTATCCACTGCACCACTGGGTCGTACTAAAAAAGGAATGTGTGTTTGTTCTTCGTTGCCAAAGAAGACCATGCCATCAGAGAAATGATGACATGACTTGCACTTGACTTTGTTTTGAATGAGGGAGGGCTGTGCAGGCCACCAGCCTCACTTCTCCTCCAGAGCCATCTGAATCCACTGACCAGATATTCATCAGGATGACTGGAGATGACCCAGGATGAGGCAAGTGAGGTTAAGTGACTTGCCCAAGGTCACACAGCTAGTGAGTGTCAAGTGTCTGAGGCAAGATTTGAACTCAGGTCCTCCTGACTCCTGCACTCGTGCTGTATTCACTGTACCACCTAGCTGCCCCAACTGAAAAAGGAATAGCTTGCAGGACTATATAGAGGTAATAGCCTCACTGCATTCTGCCTTTATCAGAAGTACTGGGTGCCAGGGGCAGCTAGGTGGTACAGTGGACAGAGCACTGGCCCTGGAGTCAGGAAGACCTGAGTTCCAATGTGACCTCAGAAACTTGCTAGCTGTGTGTCCCTGGACAAGTCATTTAACCATGATTGTCTTTTTGAAAAATTAATTTGTTTTCATGATTTGTCTTAAAAAAAAAAGTACTATGTTTAGTTCTGAGCATCAAGCATGAAGAATGACGTGGATAACATGGAAAACTACCATAGGATGGCAAGCAGCTTGGTGAAGGGCAGTGGTATGAAGGTAAATGTTTAACAATCTGCTCTCCAAAAAAACCCTAGAGGACCTTCTTTTAGATTTGTTTTTTTCCCCATCACTTTCTAGACAATCAGCAAAACAACAAATAAGCTTTGCTTTGTGGTGCCTGCTGATTCAAGGTGTAAACGTTCACACTAAAAGTTTAATGAGCTAGGAGCTGGCTCTGTTACACTGCTGGGAGGGGTCTTGAGCCTATGTCTTATGAGGATTAGCTGAAGTAACTGAGCTTGCTTAGACTGGAGAAGAGAAGATTTAGGCAGGACATGATAATTGCCTTGAATTGTCTGACAAGATGTGACTCAGAGGAGAGATCGGATTGTTGTTCAACTTTAAAGAGGCAGAAGCAATGGGAGGAAGTTATAGAGATACCAATTTAGGCTTGACATGGAGAAAAAAATTCTACCAATTTTTCCAAAGTGGATAGAATGCCGCCCTGGAGTCAGAAGGACCCGAGTTCAAACCTGACCTCAGACACTTAGATGTGTGACCCTGGGCAAGTCACTTAACCTGGTTTGCCTCAAATTTCCTCATCTGTAAAATGAAGAGGAGAAGGAAATGCCAAACCACTCCAATATTATTGCTAAGAAAACTCCAAATGGGATCACAGGGACTCAACAACAATGAAAAGTGGAATGGGCTGCCTAGGGATGTGGCAGGCTGCCCCCTTGGAGGTCTTCAACCAGAGGCTGGATGCAGTTGGGTATCTACTTGTTGGGGGGTCTCTGAGGGTCCTTCCAACTCTCAAATTCTGTGATACACATTTATTAAGCATCCACCAGACACTGTGCTGGGTAAAAAAAAGGTAAAACATTCCAGTCCCTAACCCTTACACATCCCATTCTTTTCCTGGACTCTACAGGCTAAGAGGGCAGATTGACATTTCCTGATTCCATTTCACCAGGCCTGTGATTACATCACTAGAGGAAACTCCCAGTATTATGGGGAAGCTTCCTCCAGGGATACTGATGGGTATCCACTGGTCTGTAATTTCAAGAGGTTTGCTAGGGGTACTGGGAGAGTTAAGTGTCTTGCTTAGCTAAAACCTCCCAAACCTTCCTGTACCTGCTCAGAGACAGGATTTGAAACCAGGTCTTTCCTCTTCTGGCAGCCTCATTTTACAAAGGAGGAAAATGAAACTCAAATTGGAATCCATGAGTCTCTGTGGTATCACCTGTGTGCCCACAGACAAGTCATAGCTTCTCTGGACTTCCGTTTTTTCTACTGTAAAATGGAAAGGCTAGAATAGATGATCTCAAGTCTCCTTTTGACTTTAAATCTATGATATTAGATGAATGGCCCAAGATCACATCTGATCTCAGCTGGGTGGCACAGTGGATAGAATGCTAGGCCTGAAGTCAGGAAGCCCAGAGTTCAAATCTGGCCTCAGACACTTACTAGCTAGGTGACCCTGGGCAAGTCACTTAACTCTGCTTGCCTCAGTTTCCTCATCTGTAAAATCAGCTGGAGAAGGAAATGGCAAACCACTCCAGAATCTTTGCCAAGAAAAATCCCAAATGGAATCACAAAAAAACAGCCATGACTAAGCATCAACAACTCCAGACTCCAAATCTAAAATTTCTTCCTTCCCTGGAATGTAGGTACTTACTAAATACTTTTCCATTCATCCTTCCCACTGTATTTTCTAAAGGAGTACACAGAGAGAGCTACCTCTCTCATATCATCCCAACCCCAGCACGATGCCCTGGTCCTTGATGTTTGATAAGTATTTCAGGAAAGAGAAATACAACACAGCTGTGATTCAGTGGTAAAATACAGGATTTGGCTCCTAAGGACCTGGGTTTGAATTCCAGTCCTAATACTTCTAGCTTGAATGACTTTAGCCAAGTGACAGCTTCTCTAAGCCACAATTTTCTGCTTGATGGGGTTGGATTAGAAGATCTCAGATCTCTTCCAGGTGTCACAGACTATGGTCAATTCAGGCAGCCACTTGTAGGCTCTGATCCTAGGCAGAATCCCAGAGAAGTAATGGTAGGAGACTTGGAGGTAGGTCCAATGTCTGTTAGGCAGGGACATAGCAAGATACTTGCAAAGCTCTCTAAAGTCTCCAGAAAACCCTCCCATTTATTACAAGCCCTTCAGTTCAAGCCTCTAAATTTAAATCAAGATATTCATTGAACAGCAATCATTCAGAAAAGGATTTCAGAATTTTAAACCTCTTTCCCCCCCACTCCTTTACTGATAAGAAAATTGAGCTCAGAAAAGGGAAATGACTTGATCAAAATTACAAGGTACATTAATATTAAGCCAAGGCTACAACACAGGTTTCATGCTGAGTTCTACTCAGCAGGTTCTGGGTCTGCCTGGAAAAAAAAGAAAAAACAGCCAAATGCAACTGAGAAGAGAAAATGAGAAATCCATATCTTCTGTTTCTGTCTTTTTTTTTTCCAAAGAGGAAATTACTCCTACTACTGAACATCAGCTATTGTTTGGCAGTGTATAAGCACTCTACAATCCTAGCATGTGACAATCCATCTCCCATCTCAGAGCCTTTGCCCTGGCTGTCCCTCTTGCCTCAAATGCCCTCCCACCTTACCTATGCATCTTTAGTTTCCCTGGATTCCTTTCAGATATAACTTTAGATTCCATTTTCTACAGGAGGCCTTTTTCAGTGCCCCCAGTGGCTAGTATCTTCTCTCAGAGATTACCCCTCACCTATTCCAAATATGTGTCTCCACTATTCTCTCAGTGGCTTCCCTCTTTAGAAGGGGAGTGGCATGAAGGCAGGAGGGTTTTTGCATTTTCTTTGTTACTTAGCACTGGCCAGGCACAGAATAAAAGTTTAAGAGATAATGCTTGTGGACTGACTAGCTTCTACTTTTAGAGTTACCTGGGGAACTGAGAGGTCAAGTGATTTGCAAAGTATAAGTCAGAGACTTCTTCCTCTCTGCCCCTCTAGCCAGCATGGAGGTTCATTTCTCTCTAATGGTTATAAATACTACTTAGTCAGCACTTAGTAGTGAAGGAGTCTGCACACTCTGTTAGCCGGTACCCAAAGGGTCAGAGGCCTCTGGCTTACCTGGGTTAAAACCCTTAATGGTTTCCTATGGTCTATGAAGTAATGTTCCAAAGGCTTGACCCGACATTCCAGCCTTGCTATTGTTCAGTGCCAACCTACCTTTCTACTCTTAGTTCTGTTTCTTAATCATGTATTCCAACCAAATTAGCCTACCGATTATATGGTTTTGGGCCCCCAGTCCCAGTATCTGGAATACCCTGACCTCACCTCTATCTCCACCTTCGATGCTACCTACTGCCTCCCTAGGGTCTTCTTTGATTCCTCTAATCAAAAATGCTCTTTCCTCCTCCAAGCCCAAATTAATCCTTTGTTCACACTCTTTTGTAAGAGTTAGTTAAGTATGTCTCCATTACGTCTCCCTGTACAGGCTTCGTTGAGTTCCTAGAGGGTGGTGATTTGATTATTTAAATCAGTGGTGTAGACCTCAAATAGAAACCCAGCCCACTAATTGGTACATAAAGACGCCTGCAGGCCACATACTGACTCAGCTTTAAACGTAATATTACTTATGTTTTGATTCGTTTTTTAAATATTTCCCAATTACATTTTAATCTGGTTTGAGATGCACTGGGGAGCGTTGCACATGAACGTTTGACACCTGCGATCTAAATCATGTGTCTGTCCCTGTCCTTTAGCCCTGCACATAATAGGTGTGGCATCAGCGATCCATTCTGTGGTTGAAGCCCCGAAATGACTGGCTGGGGGATTTGGGGCTCGGGGTCTCTAGGAGCGTTGCTTTGGAAGGACTCCAGAGCTGCTGCTCTCTTGAAAAAGTCTGATCTCCAAAGGAGAGCGGACTTCCCGGTCCTTTCAGCTTTCTCAAGACAGTAGGAATATTCATTAACTTCTCGGTCACCACAGACATCTTCCGCCGCTGACCCCGAGATTCCAAAGTTTTCCACTGGGGAGTAATTCCATCAGGTGAGGGGGCATGGCCTCCGAGAGCTCGGCCTTCCTCCTTCCCCGGCAGAGCCCTCTCCTTCCACCACCAGACACACCTGGAAGTGTGTGTGTGTGTGGGGGGGGGGGGGGGGGAGTGCTATCTGGAAGGGAGAGAAGGCTGAAGCTTTCTTTTTTTCACCTCCGGAAGGGCAGTCTCTATTACATTAGCCCTAGGAGGTCGGTGAGGTCATTCTGGGTCCTCCCTTATTAGGGAAGTTAAGATGGTACAGGGGAAAACAGGAAGGTCTCTGAGGTCCGGGGTTCAAAGCTAGTCTCCACTATTACTATGCGACCTTATGAAGTCCCTTAATCTCCTACAGCTTCAGTTTTTCCCTCGGTAAAACCCAGGAGCTTAACCCGGAGGCCCCTTCCAGGACCCTGCAGGCAGTTCTGGTCTGGATATAAAGAAGTCGGGCCCTACCTGAGGAATGCCCAGCTTAACGGATCTGGGGCATCTTTCCCCCATCCCCACAGGCCGTCAGACAGTCAGAACTGAAACTTCGGGCCAAGTTTCTGGGCAAATTTTCCGAAATGCAAACAACATTCCAAGTCCTGGAAGGAGATTCGGTCAGGAGATGGTGTGATCTGAATCAGGTGAGGTTAGTCAGGGACGGCTTCCCGGAGGAGGGGATGCCCGTGAAGCTCACACTTCAACAACGTTTTCCCGCTCACAAAGCTCTTTCCACATGACAACGAGACGAGTAAGGTAGGTCGGAGGAGCGTTTAGTTCCAAGTCACAGAAGGTCCCTGAATCCCCCAGCTAACAGGTGGCTGGGCTTATCGAACGACCACTAGTTTGGGGCTGCAAGGTTCTCTTCCTCAGCCCCCTCTTGCCCGTAGGGACCTAGGTCTCCATCAAGACCCTGAAACCGCGTGTCCACCCCTGTCCAGGCAGCATCTCGCTCTCCGGGTGGTCGGGGTTCCCATTCACTCCTTTCCGCTCATCCCCCCCCCCCCGACCCCACCGGGTCCGAGGTCTTCCCTCCCGGGGTCGTGCAGAGCGACAGGACCTGGGAGCATTGCCAAGCGCCCCGAAAGTTTCCTCCGCCGCCGCCCAGAGAGCGAAGGATTCTGCCGCCACCTCCCTGAAGGCACGGTTCCAAGACCCCCTGGGGTTCCCCAGTGGAAAATCGGGAAGGAAGCGGACAAGGTCTACTCCGACGGGCCCAGGCATGCCCAGGCTGGAAGACGGCGCCTACTGGGCAAGCCGGGCCCACTCGGGAAGCCCCTCCTCCCCCAACCCCCACTCCGTCCTAAGTAGCTGTCCAGAGCTCTTCCCCCGGGAACGAAGTCGGAGGAAGAGGAGGGGGGCAGCGGCGGCCAGTTGATGCAATCCCGGCGCCAGGTTACAGTCTGCCCCCAATTCCCAGCCCCCGATCCCCATCCCAGGGCTGAGCCGGCCGTCGAGCCTGTCCCGTGGCCAGAAGGGCTGGACTCGCGGCTGGGGAGGGGTCCGCGCCACTCACCTCCGCGGTCCCTGCGCCGCCGCACTGGGTGTAGGGGATGTAGCCCTGGATTCCGGCGCAGTTCTCCGCGTCCGCCACGATCATGGTGCCAGCCAGCGCGCACCTTCCTTGCGGGGCCCGCGGGCACGGCCGCGGGGGTACAGCGCGCGAGCGGGTCCCGGGGTGGCAGGCGCTCCCGGCGAGGTGGGGCTCTGCACCTGTCCGCAGACCCACGGTCCTGCACCGGAACGGTCCGTGGCTACCCGAGGGGCGCCCCAGCTTCTACCGTGGCCCCGGGGGGTCTTAGAATTCTAGAGTGAAGAACGTCTCGGCTACCACAGCTCACAGACATCCCCGAGCCCGACTGCCTTTAGCTTCTCTGGATCCGACCTCGGCAACTGAGACCTACCCAGACGCAGGTCGGAGGGGTGGGGAGTGAGAGGGAGGGGACACAAGCCTCAGGCTTCGGCCAATCACCTACTCATTGGTCCGGCAGGAGGCGGAGACGCCTTTCCTCCTCCAACAGCTTCTCTCGACTATCTTCCAATGGGCTCGGGGAAGCGCTGGGGGAGCTGGGAGTTGTAGTTTTACCCTGGAGGATGTTGCAAACTTTTGCAAGAGGGTTACTCATAAACAAGTAAATGAGAAACGAGAGACCGAGAGTGACAGTCCCAGATAGTCATTATGATTGCATGATGAATTGCAACTTTTTAGGGACTGGGCAGGGCATCTGGGTTTATAATTTCAAACCATTTCATGCTACAGATTTTAAATTTCTGGTGAGGTTATTTAGGGTCCCTGGATGGCTTTTCGAGGTGACTGTTTATAATGAGCATTGCTGGAGCTAATTATAGGTCTGAACCCGAGGGAGTTTTAAAAGGTCTTTCAGAATATTCACTTTGCCCTCAAGCAGCCCCGCACCTTCAAACATACCAGACAAAAGAGAATCCAGCCTGTATCTGAAGTTCTGCAGAAAGGATTTCATAACTTCCTTAAGAAATTCATTCGGGTGCCTAATTTCAGCCTCTCTTGCTGGAGTTTCAGTCTTTCCCCACTCCTTTATTCTCCTTTACCAGTCTGCACTATCTGACACTATATTTAACGGTATTTAATCACCCGTTGCTCCTTTAATCACTCACTCAATCAATAAATATTTGCTGCATTCCTCTAAGTGCCAGGGCACCAAGTTTGAAACTCTTCTCCCTTGTTCAAGACATGGAACTATCTTGGTTTTCCCATCTACCAGTTGATGACCCTTTTTCCTCTCCTTATATAGATTCCCCTCTTTGATTTCCTCCTCACCCAGAAAAGGGGGCATTTCTCCTAAACTTCTGGCCATGACCTTCTCTCTCTAGGAAAGGAAGGATAGAGATGGGGGAGGGCAACGATGCAATACTATTCCTGAGTTACATTTTCCCCAACTCTCACAGGAACCCACCACCCCAGCCCAGCAGCTGAGATATGAAATGGCAGCTAGCCCTTTAAATTTAGCACAGATGGAGGCAGAAGGCATCTAGGCAGGAATGCTCTCTTTAGGGACTTGGATGACATTGGGGGAGTAGGGAAAGCAACTAGGTTACTGACACCTCCCATTTCAGTTTGGGGGTCCTTACTTCTCAAGCTGCTCCTAGCACCTCCATGCTATGGACTTCTCTCAAATTTGTCTTTTAATCTCTGATATCTGCTTTCACTTCCAGTTCAAATTTTTCATCTACTTGCTGGACATATCCATGAAAATGTATCCCTGGAAATTAAAAAAGTTGAAAGCTGAACTCATTTTCCTAAAGGCAGTTACTTTCCCTTGATTTACTCATTTCTGTTAATGGCCCCCCAAAATTCATTAACCTGACTGAGCTCTGACTGTTCTCTCTCCATACACCCTATCAGTCACCAAACCTTGTTCATTCTTCCTTCCTATTTCCAGAATCCCACCCCTAATGTAGGTAATGGTGATCACCTCTCAGTTGGATTATAATACTAGACTCCTCCTAACTCTTCTCCTGACTCTCTCAACGCATGATCCACACCTGCCAGAAGAATCTTTTCTTTCTTTTTTGGGGGGGGGCAGGGGGGAGACAGTAGGGGTTAAGTGACTTGCCCAGTGTCACACTGCTAGTAAGCATCTGAGGCCAAATTTGAATTCCTGTTACCTTGATTCCTGAGGATGTGCACTATTCACTGCGCCACCTAGCTGCCCCCCAGAAGAATCTTCTTAAAGCCAAGGTTTTACCCTGCTACTCAAATGTTGGGAGGTCTTCAATGGTTCCCCATGGTTTAAAAGTGATAAATCTAATCTCCAAATCCTGCCATTTAATACCCTCCACAAATGGCTCCAAACTCCTTTTCCAATCTTATACAACGAATTGAGAGCTCCAAGAGACCTTGGTAGTCATTTAATTTCATTTTCAGATAAGGGAACTGAGAATGAGGGAGATTAAGTGACTTGTCTAAGTCACCCAATGAGAGCAGCAGTTAGGATTTGAACCCAGGTTCTCTGAGTACAGATGTATTGATATTTCTGCTACAACTTTATATATGATATTGGTGTTTCAAGGCATATACAGCTTCCCTTTGAGCTCTGTGCTCCAGCCAAACTATACTAGTGGACATTTCCAAACACACTTTCCCATTTCCCTGCAACAACAGCTAGCAACCTCTCCTCCCTCTTCCCCCCCATTCCCTTCCTCCATTCCCTAGAGCTGTCTGTTGAAATCTCACTATCCTTTAAGGGTCAGCTTCAAGGACACCTCACCCCCAGGCAGGTAATCTCTCTTTCTCTCTATCTCTGCCTCCCTGTCTCTGTCTCTCCCCTCCCTACTCCCACAGCACCATCTACTGTTACCATGGTACTTATTGCCTACTGCCTTATATTTGCACTTAGTATCAACATCTTTCCCCCTGAGACTCCATGGCAGGGATCGTGTCTCATTGATCTCCAATATATAACAGCAACAAATAACATTCATATAGCACTTAATATATAACTAATGTACTTTGTAATCAAAAATCTCATTTTTTTTCTTTTGCTCACACAAAAGCCTTAGGTTGGTGGTGCAACTATTATACCCCTTTTATAGGTCAGTATACTAAGGTTCAGAGATAAAGTGGTTGGCCCAAGGTCACACAGGAAATACTAGAGCTGGGATAAGAATGTAGACTGCTTCTCAAATCCAATGCTTTTTCTGATTTCACTACATGCTGTGTCACTACTGTGTCTCCCTCTGCATGGGAACTCAATAAATAATCTTTGAATTTAATGGGCATTTTGATTTGAAAAAGCTCATATAAAGAAATCTAGGTGTGCCTCTTCAAGCCTGTTTGAAGCAATCAGTTCATCGGACTTTTCAGCCTTCACTCCCTCCCTTTTCCGAGCAATAAAAGAGCAGTCTCAATCACTCATTCTCCAGGAATTCTCAAGTCAGTGGTCCGAGGTATGATTCCCAAGTCAGGGGGACTCCAGTTTGAGAAATATACTAGACCCAGAAATCTAAAAACAAGCCCCAGCACAAGAACTGTGCACATCTGTCTATGCTAAGGGGATGCATTTCCTTCCACACAGTGAGGCCGGTAAGATGGCAAAGGCTTGAAGTGGCTGAAGCCACTCCAATGAGTCTAAAACGGACCCTAGCAATTGGAAGGGAAAAGACCTGTTTGAATCTGCATTAGCTGACAGTGCCCTCTGCTGGGCACACGCTGCTACAGCTCAAAGTAGTACCAGAGAAAGAAGGTATCTTTGAGTTTCTTTTGTGCACCCTCAAGGTATAGGGCATGAAAGTGGAGCCCTCAAAGGGGTTGCAATGTGCACAACATCACAGAGCTAGAAATGGTACAACCAGAATTTGAACCCAGCTCCTCCGGTCAGAGAGCAGGCATTCTGGCCACAGTGCCTCTCTTCCCAAACAGCCTGATTCACAGAATTTGGATCAACCTGTCAGTGGTGACCAGCTGTGAAGTCCAACCATTAGCTCTGAGGATGGCTCTGCTTCTGGGCAAAATATGGCCAACCAAGATGGTCATCTTAGGCAACTTCCTAGAGTAACTGAGGAACAGAGAAGGGGCTGGGATGGGGGCAGACTTTTCCCAAGTCATACAAAGCATTATTGGTAAGCAATATCTAGACTCCTAATTCAGGGTTGTGCCCCATTGTAACACAATGCCCTGACAACCTGACATCTCTTCCCAAGGTCAGTAACCTTTATCCCTTTGGGTTCCTCCCCATCAACATTTTCTAATTCCCAAGATATGCCCACACATTCCCTTAATTTTTAAAAAAAAAATCTTCCCTGCATTCTTTCTCCTTCCCAAGACAATACCCCCTCCTCTTGTTATTCCCATGAGGAGTCCTACTCACCAGCAGGATCCCCTTCTCCCAGGCTGGATCCTCCCAAGGCAACAGCATTCCCTGAACATCCTCAGATACTGCTGCTTCCCCTCTCTGCACTTTGCTGAATTTCCTTGGCTTTCCCTGTTCATGCTAGATGACTGTACTAGTGCTGCTCTGATCCCCCCTTGGGGTCATCTAGTCCATACCCCTCATTTGACAGATAAGAAAAACAGAGACTCAGAGATGTGAACAACTATCTTTCTAATTAAATCCAGTAATAGGGAACTTTTCAAAGTGGGGAAACCCTAAGGGAGGGTCAATACCTTTGCAAGCATCTCCAGAAGTCTTCAAAACAGGTCCATCACACCTTCTTCTCGGCCTTGGCAGTGTCAGGTGGACCCGAACTGATCAAGAATACTACCTTAAACCATTCCTTTTGCCAGCTTTTTTTCTCTTTTTGCTCAGCAACAGGCTCCCTTTTATATGTTGACTGGTGGCCAATTAAAAGGGAGATGGGTGGGATTTGTCTGGCAGCCAATAGCTAACCTCTGGGAATAGCTCCAGGAAGCTGATAGGCCTAGACCAATTTCTGACTTGGTTACAGGGGCTAAACCAAAGGCTTCTTACAAGGGTGGGGAAAGGATGATCTTTATGTCCTTGGGGTTCTGCCTTTTAATGTTTTCTGATAGGTATAGGCTTCAGTAGCCTACCTATACCAGACAAGACAATGAGCAGCTCTTTCTCCCTCTTGATAGAAGTGGGATGAGGGGACAGCTGAGGAAAATTAAAGAGGGTAGGCTGTTGACTGATGGTCCATCCATCAGTCAATTCCATGCCAAACTAGACTGGTTTTTGTCATCAAGTGGGAAATTGTCTAATGTGGCCAACCGACTCCTAGCTGACAATGAGATTATGTTTAACAGAGATCTCAGTTTTAATAGCTATTTGTTGATGTTATTCAGTTGTTTTTAAGTTGTGCCAACTCTTTATGACCCCATTTGGGTTTTCTTGGCAGAGATACTGGAGTGATTTGCCATTTCCTTCTCCAGCTCATTTTACAGATGAGGAAACTGAGGCAAACAGGGTGAAGTGACTTGCCCAGGGACACACAGCTAGTTATCTAAGGCCAGATTTGAACCTAGGTCTTCTTGACCTTAGGCCTGGCAATCTATCCACTGTACCACCTAGCTTCCCTAGAATCAATAGGGCTGAGAAACCATTTTAATCATCCTGGCATTGAAAGAAAGAAAACTAGATTTGAAGAAGACCTAGAAAGTCTTTGCTCTGCTATTTATAAACTGTGTGAAGAGAGGCAAGTCATTTATTTATTCTGGACCTGTTTCCTTCTGTATAAAACTGAGATAAAAGTTGCATTAACTCACAGGATGTTCTGAGAAACAAATGAGATCATTCGAAACACTTTATAACTGACAAGTTAACTCTAATCGTATCTTTCCAATGTCAGGAGAAATCAATGAAGTCATTGGACATGTTGGGTGGACTTCCTGTGGCTCACTCTATGGGACGATCTGGACAGAAGACAGACAGGCATGGATGGGATGAGTGAGCTGTAACAGTACAGGGAAAAACCAGTTCTCCAAATCAATGAAATTAGCTCAACTTCAGTATTTTCAAACGTAGGCTACTACCTAGTCCACTCATTTTGCAAGTGAAGACATTGAAGCCTTTTCCAAGGTATCACAGCAAGTTAGGGGTGGGGCTGGATCTGAGGACAGGTTTCTTTGGTGCTTTCCATAGCCTCATGGCTTCTCATTTATCAAGACACAGCTGGAGGTGGTCAATCTACATGACAACGAACAGTAGTAGAGTCTTCAGAACATGGTAACTTGTGACAAAGTCAATGGAATTAAGTACCTATAGACCAGGACCTGAAGACCTCCAATGTGCTCCTCAGCGGGCCATTTTAAAATGATTTGGGGTTGGCCCATTAAAAACATACATGCTGATGGTGGTAACCCTGTGGTACCAGGCCCCAGAGCTATTAATGGGAGCTAAGAAATAATTTCACTGCAATAGATATGTGGTCAGTGGACTGTATATTTGCAGAGCAGTTAATGTAGAAGCCACTATAACCAGGGAAATCAGAGATTGACCAGGTCAACAAAGTTTTTAAGGACGCAGGAACTCCAAGTGAGAAAATTTAGTCTGGTCACGATGACATTGCAGCAAGACAAAAGTGAGTTTCAAGGACCATCCCCATGATAACTTGCAGAAAAGATTTGGTGCCCTCTTCTCAGACCAGGGCTTCAAACTGAAAAACAAGTTCTTGACTTACTTTCTGGCTGGAGGAGCAATGCAGATGACCTGAAGTACAAGTACTTCTGAGAAACCCTTCTTCCCATCCACCCTTCTGTGTTTTCCATGTGGTCAGCCAAGAGTGAGCAATAGCTAGTTAAGAACAGCACTGGCACCACCTCCTCCTCCAGCCTCACTCCCCACATGCATTGTAGGTAGCTAGGTGTCAGTGGATAGAGTGCTGGGCTTGGAGTCAGAAAGTTTAAATCCAGCCTCAGACACTTAGTAACTGTGTGACCCTGGGCAAGTCACTTCACTCTGTTTGCCTCAGTTTCCTCATCTGTAAAATGAACTGCAGAAGGAAACCACTCAAATATCTTTGCCAAGAAAACCCCAAATTGGGTCTCAAAGCATCAGATACAACTGAAAACAACTAGCATTTTAATAGGGTGGGAGGTGGTTGCATGACTATGCACTGGGTTCTTTTCTTGTTGGCACTGTGCTAAGGGACAAATTCCTGGTACCTGTCTGTGACACTTTCCTGGGTACCAATTGATTCCTGTACCTTTCCATTCTCTTCCTTTATCTTTCCATTCCTTTCCTTTTTCCTTCTAACCTGCTCCTCCAGCTTGATGCCTTCAGTTCCCAGACTTTGCAGGATTCCTCTCCTGGAGATCACTTGCTCCTGTGCTTCCATGTATAATAACTTCTGAGCTTTAATAAGGCTGGGACTGATTTTGATGAATTGGAAAAAAGGCAAAAGAAATGAAATAGAGAGGAAAGGGACAAACGGAAGGGATGAATTGGACAGAACAAAATGAGAGAGTCTTTCTACCCATCCTGCCAGTTGTCTTTCTTCCTTATAGCATACCTCACCAAGTAGACTACTCATCTTTCCTAAAGTCAATCAGCCCACTAGCATTTACCAAGTGCCTACTATGTGCCTAAGTGCTGGGGAAGCAAAGAAAGGCAAACTAACAAAATATCTGTTCTAAAAAGGAGTTCAGTCAAATGGCAGAAGACAGCTTGTAAACAATTATGTACAAAGTAGATAGAAGATAAATTAGGAGTAGTCTCAGAAGGAACTGAGATTAAGGAGGACTGGGAAGGTCTTTTGGAAGAAGGGCAAACTTTAAGTGAGTCTTGAACTATGTCAGGGATGAAGGTGGAGAGAGTTCCAGGCATGGGAGGCAGCCAGTGAAAATCTTTAGGGTTGTTTTAAGAAACAAGGTGACCAGTGTCAGTGGCTTATAAGGTATGAAGGTAGTGATGATGACAGTGGTGTGAGAAGGTAGGAAGAAGCCAGGTTATGAAGGGATTTAAAAACCAAACCAAAAAATTTAGATTTGATCCTACATGTAATAGGGTTATATTGAGTAAGAGGGTGACGTAATCAGATGTAATGAGACCTGCACTTTAGAAAGAGCAGTTTCTTTCTGTTGAATGGAAGATGGTTTGGAGTGGGAAGAGACTTTCCAGAGACCAACCAGTAATGTCAGAGAAGGGGGCATATGTCAGAGATTTTAACAACTGATTGGACAAGGCGTGTGTGTGTGTGAAAATGGAAAGTCCATTAGACAGGGAGACACTGAAGATGACAGAAATAGGGATTACAGAGGGGGTGATTGCTACAGAAGACTGGATGGAATGGGATTACTTGGGTATGTAATTTTCCTGGGTAAAAGGGACTACCTCTTCACATGAATCAGGGATGGAGGAGATAGTGGCAGAAGGCATCTATATGAGATGAGGAAAAGGGGAGGAGTGCTCTATAAATGGCTTCAATCTTTTCAGTAAATTGAGGCAAGGTTCTCAGCTCAGAGGGTGAAGAGGAAGCCATGGGAAATTTGAGAAGTCAAGGTTTGGAAAGCCATTGTGGTGGATTAATTAGGGAGGTGTAACAGGAATGCCTTGCCCCTGTGAAGGCCCAGTCCAGATTACATAACATAATTTGTAACAAAACTAGTCAGTATCAGTTTGATGATTTTCTCCAGCTTTGTTCAGTGAATTAGGTATAAAGACAGCACACAATGAAAGTAATTCAAGGTTGGGGTTTGGCAGGGCAAGATCTTTGACAGGATAAAGGGGCAAGGGATTTGAGAGGGCAATGCAGCATTAAACTGCTTCACTGAGGGGCCAGATGGGCAAAGGAAGAGACAGTAACCAGTGCAAGGTCAATGGTGTGGGAAGGAACTGAGGGGGTAGATTATTTGGGAATCAGTGAGGATGAAAAACGGGATTTGGGGTTGCAAGGTGGAGGGAGAGGTAGAATGACAGCACTGTGATCAGTTATGAGAATTTCAGAGTTCATAAACATGCATGTAGCACACTTGAGGATGATGATAAGGTCAAAGGCATGACCATCTTTGTGTGGAGCAGAACAAGTCATGGGAAATGAGTTACTGACGAGTGAGGAAGTTAGGGTTTTTTATGGAAGTAGCAATATGTATGGAGAGGCCCTCGGAGTAAGGGTAGGAGACTGAGGCAGGAACTGAACTCATTGAAGGAGAAAAGGAGTCTTGAAGGTCTGGAGACAATAATCACAGGAGTCTTGACTGGGTAATAAACAAGAATTGAATGAATTCAAAGGAGAGGAAAGGGATTCTGTACCTTTGTACCTATTCTCCAACCCTTCTTGGTCTGGACCACTGGAAATGGCCCAGGACGCAGTGGGGGATGTTGGCCTTAGGACAAACAGCAATTTTCCTTGATATTTTACCCATTCTTCATGGCTATGATTAAATACTACCTTCTCTGATCACCTCAATCACAAATAACATCCAAGTACTTTGTGCTTCAACATACATATGTGTGTAATGGGAAAAGCACTGGCCTGAAGAGCCCAAGACCCTTGTTTTGAGTCTTGGCTCTGCCAATTGCCAGTCACAAACTCAGGTCTTTTCTGACTTCAAGTACACTGCTCTTGACGTGATGTTACTGCCCTTTGAGACTAGTTTCCAAGGCCCAACTTCACCATTTACCAGAGGTCTGAGCTTGGTAAAATCACTCTATCTCCCAGAAGTCCTCATCTCTACTACAGGGATAAGATTTGTGCAACCTACAAGTACAAGGTCATTGGGAGGATCAAATGAGAATGCATTTGACAAAGACTTCTGTACATTTTAAAAGGGCTAATACAAATGTATGCCTGGGTTCCAAGGAATAAAAACCTTCTTCCTTACAGATACTGACATGGTAGTCTTTTCTTGGTCTTCATTCATCTGTCTCTGCTGACTCCTGGATCCTCTCTCCTCTTTTTGTTCCCTTAGCTCTCCTCCTACACATCTGTTCTCTCTTAGTCCCCTGTTAGCTCATTACCATGTCACATGCACTAACTATGGATGTACCTCAAGGTTCTCCCCTGGGCCTTCCCTCTTTTGGTGACCTTATCTGCTCCCAGGGGTTCCTCTACTTGGATTACACCTAGATTGATTTATTTGGCCCTAGTCAGTTTCCTAAGCATCCTCAGGAATCTTAAACTGAATGTTCCACAGGCTTCTCAGACCCACTTCCCTCTTTGAAATTTCCTAATTACCATGATCCTACTGGTCACCTAGGTTTTTGATCTTGGTATCGCCCTTGATTGCTCATTCTCACTCCACACTTCCCATCTTGTAACTCCTACTTTCACAACATCTCAGGTATCAGTCTCCTTTAACTACCTTCCAGTTAACAGTACCTATCCAAGAGAGGGACATCTCAAACTCAACATGTCTAAGTTAAGTCATCAACTTTTCCCTAACCCTCCCCTCTTCTAAATTACTGGAGGGTACCACCATCTTCACAATTATCTTAGTGGTATCCTTAACTCTTCACCACACACCCAATACTTCATCTTCTGCCTGGACAACTTTCAGTAGTCTTCTGATTGGTCTGTCTTGTCTCTACACACTCCAAGGTAACCTCCACGTAGCAGCTGATTTTCCTAAAGCACAGGTCGCACAGGCCTGGCCACAACCCTCTTTGTGTCTATTATTGGGATCAAACATAAGCTCCTCTGGCATTTAAAGCTCTTCATAACCTGTCCCTGACACATCTACAGTCTAGTTTTTTGGTTCTGGCCCAGCTATCCTGGCCCATCTGCTGCTCCTTACACAACCATCCACCTTATCTCTATGCTTTCCCAATCACAGCCCCCCTAGACCTGACCTACTCTTTTTCCTCATCTCTGCCTCTTGGAATTCCTCCTACCCCTTTAAAACCCAGCTCAGGAACCACCTCCCTAATCCCCCAGATGTTGGTGGTTTCCCCCCCAAACTGTCTCATATTCATCTTGTGCATATATTCTGTACATCCTTCAATATATGTGTACATGTCTCCCTGGACAAACTAACTCAACAAGCATATATTAAGTGCCAACTGTGCCAGGCACCATGCTAAGACACCAAAAAAGGGGGCAAAACCCAGTCCCTAGTCACAAGGAGCTCACAGTTTAATGGGGGGGGAACATGAAGACATGATATAAATGAAAATAAATTGGAGCTAATCTGTCAGAAAATAAGCTTGAGTGCAGTGACTATTAACACTTGTATGCTCAGCACTTAGCAGAATGCCTGACCCACAGTAGGTGCTCAATAATTGCTCTTCGCTTGAGTTAGCACATTTACTTTAACAGTCAATTTAGTAAGGAATCATGGATTAGAAAAATCAGGCATTGATTATCAGCACTACAGAGCACTAATCCTCATCCCAACCACCTAAAAACACTTATGACCATGTCTCCAGGGTAACTGCTCTTCATAGCATAAGAAGGCACCTAGAAGAAATCAGTGATCACAGTTTATTACCACTTGGTTGCAATACACAGCAAAAAGTACATTAAGCTAGAGAGTATGTCACATCGGGCACACAAGTAGTGGACAATCATTCCATAGAGAGATTAGGGCTGATCACTGAAGAAGAAAGTCAGCTTAATCATGATCATCTTTCAGGTTTTTAATCTTGTTCTTGTGACGCTCAATTTCTTTCTGCAGGCGTTGTATCTCCTTCTCATGGTGCTTAATTTCTTCCTGATGGTGTTTCTTCAGGGAAGCCAGTTGCTGTAGGCTCTTCTCTCTACAATTACACACCAGCTCTATGTTGGACCCCCAATCCTCACCTCAGGGCACCACATCCTGTATGCAGCCTCAAGTACTTACACAGCAGGAGCAAGTTTGTCCCTTTCTTGCATCCTCCTGTTGACTATTCTTTCTCTATTAGAAGAAAGGTCTCTCCAAACTCTAAAATCCTATGGCCATCCAGTGCATGCATGATAAAGGTGGGCCTTGCTTTACCCTGTGATTTGAAGGGCTCCAGAGCTGTCTCATGCATTTTCCTTACCTTGAGGTCACTTAAGGATCTTTGATTGCATTGGTGTGGGTAATCCCTCCACCCATCTAAGTCAGAGTCTCTCTGTGTCTTACCAAATGATCTTCATGATTTATAGCAGCCTACAAAGTTTATCACCTGATGTCCAATCTTCCAGTAATGAACTCAAGTTTCTGGTCTTTGGGCAGACAGTCTGTCATGAAGTATAGCCTTTAAACACTTCTCTAGCTTGGTATGACCTACCCAGAATTAAGCACTATTTGAAAAGCCTTCAAGAACTCAGTGTCATTTCCTTACCGGGATGGAGAAGAAGATTCTATTAACACAAACATGGGACATCCTTTCAAATTCTACCATTAAGGTTTCATTCCTCTTGGTGGTCTCTATTAAAATATCACTAGTCCTGAGAAGAGTGACAAATCACTAAAACTGAGTGTAAACTAGCTTTGATGTAAAGATAGCCTTTGAGAAGGGTAGAAGGGGAGGAACTGGAAGGTGAATAAAATAGTATCAATAAAATATGTTGAAAAGTGAGATTGAGGGGACTAGACTGAAGGAAGGCCAAACTCAGAAGATGTTGTAGCTAGAGCTTGTGCCTATCACAGCCATAGAATCACTCCAGCACCCTGATGACCAGCTACCAAAGGACTTCAGTGGGAGTTATGGACAAATAAAAGATGTACTGTACAATCTTCACAGGCTTATGAGAAAAGGGTTCTCTAAACCTTTTTGCTCAGTTTTTTCAGTCATGTCCGACTGTCTGTGACCCCACTGGGTTTGCCATTTCCTTCTCTAACCCATTTTACAGATGGCCATGGTCCCACAGCTAGTAAGTGCCTGAGACTGTACTTGAACTCAGATGAGTCTCCTGATTCCAGGTCCATCACTTTATCCATGGTGCCACCTAGCTGCCCCTTCTAAACCTTAGGATATGCTAGAGTAGAAATGTAAGCCCTGCTTGACAAGCTCTACTTGTCTTATTCCTAAGACAGAACAGGAAATATCTGTGTGCCCCAGGTTTTGGGTATTTTTTTCTAGGGAGGTAGGATGGCAGTTTTGAAAATGAGTTCACTATCCTAGGAACTCCAGGTAAGGAGACTGGCAACTGTTCTGCAGTATATAGTGTTGGAGCAGGAATACTTAAATCTTTTTTGTCAGAAACCCCTCTAGCAATCTGATGAAGCTTATGGATCCCCTTCTCAGGATACTTTTAAGTGTATAAAATATACAGGCTTCAAAAAGAAACCAATTTAGTCATAAAATATTTAAAAAACAAGTTCAGGAATCCTGCATCTCAGAATCCCTGTTACAGAGAAGTTCTGAGGTCACACATAGGACCTGAGCCCCTCACTCTGAGGGTAACACGCTATCCATTACATCACTAAGCTCTAGGTAAGCTTTTAAAATTGGACCAGTATCTACTAGAGGCTTTAAGACTTAAATCCAAGAAATTTAGTTCATCACAAAATAAATGCCTGCATGCCAAGTGGAATGGACCTTTATGGCTTTTATAAAAATAGAACAATAATTATTCTTAACTGTAGCCTTAATCAGCCTAGGTAGATACCTACTTGATTCTGGCTCAGAACCTATTCTAGTTAAAGAACACAGGCCTAACTCAACAGTGAGGAGGTACTGTGGGCACAGCCAGGAGTAAACTCAGGAAAAGAATATTAATTCCCTTCTTTTGGGGAGAAAGGATGCATGCATGCATGTAACCTCGGTTAGCATTCATCTTTATGGGCCTGTTTGTAAAATAAAATGACTGGTCCTGTCCAGTTCTCCATTTCTGTGCTGGGCCTTGCTTGAGAAGCTGTTGCTGAATACTGTTTGCCAGTCTGCAGTGCTATCTTTTCGTAACTTAAGGGGCGGTAGCTGACAAAGCTTGTCAGATATTTGCCAAAAGGGCTAGACTGTGGCATAGATGAGAACAACAAAACTGAAAACTGAGAAGGGACCTTAAAATCATTTGTTTAACCCTCTCATCTTTACAGATAAGAAAACCTAGAGGGAAGGTAATTTGCTCAAGGTCACACACATAGAAACAGCAGGGCCAAGATTTAAAAGCTGATCCTTTGATTCTAACTCCACTGCCCTTTCAACCTCACCAAACCACCTCCCAAACTGAACCTAGGGGCTTTCCTTGCTGGGTAGAGATGCCAGAGACCTAAAAGCTGTGCCCACCAAGACTTCAAGGCCTATAAGAAGGGAGGCCTGTGATCTTGACAGGCCCACCAGAATCTGGGAGGCTTAACCTCTGGATGGGCGGGGCTGAGGAACCTGGAGGCCAAAAGTCAGAATCCTAGAAAAGTCAAAGGGGAGAGGCTTGGGCGGCGGAGTCTCCATGTGCTTCCCCCCCTCCCCCTCCCTCCAATATTAGTCTGCAGGACGGTTACTTTGTATCCACTGTCCCACCCAGGTCGGGGTGGGCTTCAGCATAGGATCTCTTCCTCCAGATGTGGGTCCCACGGGAAGTGGAGAATTCAAAGATAAGGGGGGATAGGAGGAGCCCCCGGGGAGCTGGCTGGATTGGGTGGCCCAGGGTCTAAGGGGAGACAGAGGGAATTCGGGGGTACCAGGATGGGCTGGCCCCTGGGGGAGGGGAGGGAATGGGTTCGGTCCTCACCGGAAGTACCGGTCCTCCTCGGCCTTCTCCCTCTGGCCAAAAGCCCCACCAGCCTCCCGGATGGCACCGGAACTGCCGCTCGATTCGTCGGCAGGGTTGCTGCCGAACTGTGGAGACAAGAGGCGGGGAAAGAGGAGTGAGCGAGGCCGGGCTGGGCCGGTCGGGCCGGGCCGAGCGGCTGGGGAAGGCTCGCAGTACCTGGCGGGGGTAGTCCAAGTTGTAGCCCCGGGCCTGCATGGTTCTGGCGCCCCACAGGCCTAGTCCAAGTCGCGTCGCAGCCACTGCAGTACACGCCATGCTAGCTGCTCCAGCCACCGCAACCCCCACCCTTTGGCTGCCTCGAGACCTTCAGCGATGTCGGGCCTACGCGTTGACGTCACCCTCCCGGCACAACAGGCGTAGCCAATCCCTTGCGCGGGGGCCGAAGTGCGCAGGAGAGCGGCGAATCCGAATCGGGAAGGGGCGGGGTTCTGGTCTTCAACTGCGACTCCGGAATGAGGGGCGGAGCCAAACTGCAGCCAATCAAGAACAAGGGCTCTGCGGACGCGCTCTGGGGTTGTTGATGAGAGGGGGAAGGGTGAGGAGGGGCGAGGCAGGGAGAGGGTGGGCATTTGCACCAATCAGGACTCGATGGGAACCTGGCAGGTGGAACAAGTTGGGGACAAGTTGGAAGCTGAGCATTCTTTTAATTAAAAAAAATTGATAACTTTTGTTTTAATATCTCCTTATTCCCAAACGTTCCTTTCCCGCGCACCTTCCCAGAGAACCGTCCGTTGTCCCAAGGGAGAAAGGCTGTCTTGCTTCCTGCCTTCCTTCCTACAGGTGGTTGAGTGGACAGCGCACTGTGCCTGGAGTCAGCAGGACCAGAAGTTCCCAACCTCAGACACTGACTAGCTGTGTGGCCTCGGACAAGTCACTTAACCCCTTGTTTGCCTTAATCCTCTCGGGAAGGGAATGGCCAACCACTCTAATATCTTTGCCAAGAAAACCCCGTGGACAACATTGACTTGCTATGGTGGTCCAGAGGTCACAAAGACTTGGACGAAGATGAACAACCCTCCCCTCTTTCCCCTCCCTCCTTCCTTCGCTCCTTTTTCTTCTCTCTCAGTAGGACCTCAGGATCAAAGGCTTTGAAAACTCCAAATTGCTTTCCAATATGGTATTTCCAATTCAAATATTGATCAACAGGGTAGCGCCTTTCTCCAAAACCTCCAAACACTGTTTCCATCTTTGTGACGGTTGTTCAGTTTTCGCTAGTCTAACTCTTCATGATTCCATTTTGAGGTTTTATTGGCAAAGATACTGGAGTGGTTTTACACTTCTTTCTCCAGCTCATTTAACTGATAAGGAAACTGAGGTAAGCTGGGTTAAGTGACTTGCCCAGGGTCACACGGCTAGTAAAGGTCTGAAGTCATAATCTCAGGAAGATGAGTCTTCTTGACTCCAGGCCTGGCACTTTTATCCAGTGTGAAAACCTAGCTGCCCCACTTCCGTCCTTGGTCATTGCCAATTTGTTGATTGTGAGGTTAAACTTCAGAAAAGTTTGTTTGCATTTGCCTTATTAGAGGTTTTTAAAGAATCTTTCATATGTTTATTAACAGTTGGGAATCACTTTTTGTAAAACTTGGATTATACCCTTTAACCACATATTTACCCATTGGGAAATTATTTTTGGCCATAAATATATTTTGTTAGTTTGCTATCCACTTGTAGTAGATAAGATATGAAATCAGAATAGACCTGGTTTTAATGTCTTCCTTTAGATACTTACTAGCTGTGTGACCCGTTGCAAGTCACTTAACTGATCTGTGCCTCAGTTCCTGATTTTTATCAAATGAAGGGTTGGATTAGATGGTCTCTGATATCAGTTTGAGCTGTAACTCTGTGATTTCCAGTGCAAAGATTTTTATACAAATTGATAGGGAAACTGGAAATTCTTCATTGAATCAGATCGCACCCTCAATTAATCTAAAAAATGATTAAGCACTTCTGGGCAAGATACTGTAATTGGTAGTAGGGATACAAAGGTGAAAAATAAGCCAGTCAGCCTCCAAGGGGCTTGCATCCTTCTTAGGAAAGTACACATAGGTAACATATCCATAATAAAGAATTATTGGGGGAGGGAAGAATCAGGAAAAATTTCATATAGGAAGTAGTGCCTGAGCTAAGTCTTAGAGGAAACAAGGTAATGTCAGTCAATAAACATTGATTAAGCAACTGCTATGTACCAGGCATTGTACTAATCACTGGAGATACAAAGAATAGTAAAAGACAATCTGTTCTCAAGGAGAGCAGTTGAAAGGGCTAGACAACATGCAAATGACTATGGAAAAACAGACTATATATGGAATAAATTGGAAATTATAGAGGTAAGGCACTAGCATTATAGAGATTGGGTAGAATAGAAGGTAGAATTTTTTTAAATTCAGTTTTATTTTATTTTCAGTTCTGATTTCTCTCCCTCCCTCCACCGACTGAGAAGATGAAAAACAACCCAGAAAACCTCACAAATATATAGTCAAGCAAAACAATTTCTGTTTTAGCTATGTTCAAAAAAAGGAGGAAAAGAACATAGGCACTCTGAGTTCATCAACTCTCTTTCTGCGGGTGAGCACTATGTTTTATCATGAGTCTTCTGGAACCCCAGTAGGTTGTTGCCTTGATTAGAGTTCCTGAGTCTTTGAAAGTTCTTTATCTTTACAATATCATTGTTATTGTATAAATTGATCTCTTGGTCTGTATAGTTAAAGCTATGGTTTTTCCAGTAGTGATGTGTTGCTGTGAGGGGTGAATTATAAGCTGAGCCCTGCAGAATCAGTGCTTTTGAAGTGTGATGCCAGAGAAGACTTTTGAGAGTCTTGGATGCAAGGAGATCAAATCAGTCAATACTTAAAGAATTAATTCAGATTATTCACAGGAAAGTAAAACACTGCAGGTGAAGCCTAAATACTTAAGCAACATATGAGAACAGATGAGAAAAGTTGTTGTTGTGTTCATATTTTATTTTTGACATCAGAGAAATGATAACATGACTTGCACTTGACTTTGTTTTGAGTGAGAGAGGGCTGTGCAGGTCACCAGCCTCACTTCTCCTCCAGAGTCATCTGAATTCAGTGATCAGATATTCATCAGGATGACTGGAGATGACCCAGAATGAGGCAATTGGGGTTAAGTGACTTGCCCAAGGTCACACAGCTAGTGAGTGTCAAGTGTCTGAGGCAAGATTTGAACTCAGGTCCTCCTGACTCCTGCACTGGTGCTCTATCCACTGTACCACCTAGTTGCCCCTATGAGAAGAATAGGGCTCACTGGAAAAGACCCTTATGTTGGGAAAGACTGAAGGCAAAAGGAGAAGAGAACACCAGAGGATAAGATGAATAGATAGTGTCATGTAAGCAATGAACATGAGCTCAGACAGACTTCGGGAGATAGTGGAGGATAGTAGAACCTAGTGTGCTATGGTCCAAGGGGTCATCAAAAGTCAGACAGAACAAATGAACAGCAATCTGCTCAGTTCACTCTGCATTAGTTCATATAAGTCTTTCCAGGGTTGTCTGAAATCATCCTCTTCATCATTTCTTACAGTACAGTAGTAATCCATCACATTCATATACCACAGCTTGTTCAGCCATTTCCCATTTGATGGGCATCCCCCTAATTTCCAATTCTTTGCTACCATTTGTACATATAGATCCTTTTCTTCTGTGTTTGATCTCTTTGGGGTATGGAACTAATAGCGGCATTGAAAGGTCAATGGCTATGCATAGCTTACTTTTTGGACATAATACTAAATTACTTTTTAGAATGGCTGAATCAGTTTCACAGCTCTGACAGTACATTAATGTACCTATTTACCCACAAGCCCCTCCAGCATTTGTCATTTTCATTTTTGTCAACTTTGCCAACCTGATGTGTGTGAGGTGGTATTTTAACTGACATTTCAGGTAGAAGTGAGAAGGTAGAGTGTTCTAGATATGGGTGACAACCAGTGAAAATGCCCAAAGTAGGTTGATGTGATGCAATGTCTTGTTTGAAAAAATACAAGGCCAGTGGTCCTGGATCAAAGAATATGTGGGAGAGAAGGGTGTAAGGTACAAGAAGTCTGGAAAGTTGTGTGTGAGTGAAATCGAGCAAAGGAATCCCCACCATTACAAAGGCAGGGACAATATAATTTTTCATATTTTTATTCTAAGTGCCTCTGATGGGACCATCTTGAGCACTTTTTTAGGATGATTTTTTGGTTTCCAACTTGTAACTTCATCCATGTAGCAAACTTCTGGTGAGGAAGCCACATCACATAAATTTGCAACTGTTCTCAATTTTTAGTCTTCTAGAGTTGCCTGGGGACAGTGAGAGGCAAGTCATTTGTCCAGAGTCAAGCCAGTGCCAGAGATGGATCTCTGCCCAGGTCTCCTGGACTCTTACACCAGCTTTCAACCTTTACCATGTGCAAGACTTCACAGTTTCCTTTCCCCACTTAATAGTATTTTATTTTTTCCAATTACATGTGTGAGAGACAGCAAAAGTTAAGTTTCCACAGTAAGTTATTGTTAATTAGTGAAGACACTGAGAATAAGTTAGATAATAAGGCCAGCAGATTGCAAGTGGACTCAATCAATCAAAAGACAGACAGCGGCCTTCAGAAAATTACAAAGTTTTTGATAAAACTTTGCCTACAGCTAGCTGGAACTAGTTAAGAAAACAACCTAAAGTTACCTGGAGAAGGTTTTTCTTCACTGCACTTGCTTAGTGAATCTCATGCATATAAGCAGACACACCCTGCATAAAATTATCCTTCCATTTTCTGATCATGGATCCTATGTTAAAGCATGTTTGGAAGGGGAATCACACTAAGGGGGGGTTAAGTAATAGGCATGTAGAGAAGATGGTGACCTAATGGAGAATGGACCAATCCATCTCCTGGTGGGAGGATCTGTCTAGAACTAACAGTATATAGCTCAACTGGCTTCAGTGCTCCCTCCTCCTGAAAGGAGGGTGGGAACCCGCTTTGGTCAAAGTGTTCAATTCCTCTGAACTCTGCTGTAATAAATTTTTCTTGTAACATCTAACACATGTAAAGATAGTTTTCAATATTCATTTTTGTAAGATTTTGAGTTCCAAATTTTTCTCCTTCCCTTCCTTCCCCCCTCCTCAAGGCAGCAAGCAATCTGATATAGGTTATACAAGTATAATCGTTAAACATATTTTCACATTAGTTATGTTGTGAAAGAATCAGAACCACAGGGAAAAACCATGAGGGGGGGGGGGATGTGAAAATAGTATGCTTTGATCACCATTTAGACTCCAAAGTTTTTTGTCTGCATGTGGATAGCATTTTCCATCACTAGTATTTTGAAATTAAGACTTTACCATGTCAGTAACAATTAATATTTATAAAATCAAATTCTTACTGTGCACAGAGCACTAAGCCAGAGGAAGTGGAGATAAAAAATTTAGATAAGACATAGTCTCTTATGGAATTTACAGCATAATGGTCAAATCAAGCTCTTACTATGTGCCAGGTACTTTATCCCCACCAAGTGTTGGAGATAAAGGTAAAAGACAAACCTTGCTCTCTAGAAGTTCCCTGTTTAATGGAGGAGACTAATTGTACAGGTCTATTTATAAACAAGGGGTAGGCAGGATGAACTGGAGGTGATCTCAGAGGGAAGGGATTAACTTTAAGGAGGATTAGAAGAACAGCCTTCTTGCAAAAGGTGAGGTTTTAGCTAGGGCTTGAAGGAAGCTAGGAGGCAGACAGGAGAAGGGAGAGCATGCCAGGCATGTGGGACAGTCAGAGAAAATGCTTGGGGTGGATGGATCATTTTTTTTTTTTTATCTAGCAAGGAGGCCAGTATGTGAAAGGGAGAAAGGTGTAAGAGGCCTGGGAAAGCAGGAAGGCATTAGGTTACAAAGGACTTTACAAGCCAAACAGGTGATTTTATATTTGAAGCTGGAGATACTAGGGAGCTACTGGAATTGACTGAATGTGTGGGGATGGAAGAGAGATAAATGAAGTGGTCAGACCTGTCACTGAGCACTGACAGTTGAGGGGAAGATGGAACGAAGAGAGATTTGAGGCAGGGAGACCAATTAAAGTAGTAAGATATGAAACCTCATAATAAGTACAGTAAGACAGAAAACATTAACATAGATAGTTATGATGAATGATATTACTTAAGAGAAATAGTCCTTACAGCTGTAGAAAATAATATTTCTTCACCATAGTATTTTTAAATTTAAAATTTTTTAAATTTAAATTTAAAATTTATTCCCCAATTACATGTAACAACATTTTTTTTTTCAAATTTTGAGTTTCAAATCCTCTCCCTCCCTCATTGTGAAGGTAAGCAATTTGACATAGGTTATACATTTGCAGTTATGTAAAACATATTTCCATGTAAGTCACACTGTGAAAGAAAACAGACAAAAAAGGAAAATAAAGAAAAAGTATGCTTCCATCTGCATTCAGATTCCATCAGTTCTTTCTCTGGAGATGGATTGTGCACAATAGTACTTTTAAAAAGCGCTGTATGAGATCAGTGAAAAGGGTGGGGGGTGACTTAACAACAGGGAAGACTTCAGAAACCTTCATATTCCTCTTAGTATGTAGAACCTAGCCTAGGGTCTTGAACACGATAGGCACTTAATAAATGTGAGTTCGGCAATTATAATAATATCTAATACTTAGAAAGCAATTAACATTTTGTAAGCACATTATATCCCTTATCTCATTTGAGCCTCTCAATAATTCTATGAGGTAAGTGCTACTGTTTAGTTGTTCCTCACTCTTTGTGATCCCATTTGGAACTTTATTGGCAAATCCAGAAGTGGTTTGTCATTTCCTTCTCCAGTTCATTTTACAGATGAGCAACTAAGGAAAACAGGGTTAGGTGATTTGCTTAGAGTCACACATCTAGTAAGCCTCTCAGGCCAAATTTGAACTCAGGAAGATGTGTTCCCTGACTTCAGATCCAGTACGATTTCCTCTATGCTACCTCCTGCCCATGCATTAAGTATTACAAGTGTCTCTTTTTAAAGGTGGGTTACGTGACTTACCCAGGGTCACTTTGCTACTAAGTATCTCAAATGGGCATTCACAGCCAAGACTTCCAGACTTCACTATGGTAACATTTTCTCTCTTTAATAATAACAGCTAGCGCTTATATATTTATATATTCAAGATTTGCAAGCACTTAAAATTGAATAAATGTTATTAGTTAGATAAGAATCGTAGCTGACATTTATGTAACCATTTGTAATTTGCACAGCTCTTGACAAATACGTTCTCTTTTGATTCTCACGCTTGGAGGTTGGTGTTATTATTATTTCCCCCACTTGACATCTGAGGAAACAAAAGCAGACAGCAGTAAGTATCTTTCGCAGCATCACCCGCTACTAAGTAGCTAAATTAGAACTTGAACTCAAGCCTTCCAGACTCCAGGTCACGTGCACTTGTACGTCCTCAGGAGGGACTAGGAAGCTTAAAGGCTAGCTAGATGACGCAATGCTTTCTGAGTGTCACTGGCATATTTGGAAGCTCTACTTCACCTGGCCAGTGGCATTACAGACCTGCGTACACATGCACCTCTATGGGGGCTAAGGTGGGCGCACGGGTCCACAGCTAAGGATACAAATAAAAGACGGACTGGGAAGCTTTTGTCATTCTTTGATCCACTGGCTGTTCAGCTCTTAGGTCGGCCGCCTCACACGAGAGCTGCCAGTCCAAGACCCAGGCGGGCAGGCGCGCTGTGGAGCCCTGCCTGGGCACTGGGAAGAGGAGACTGTACCAGCGGTGTGTACTAGCCCTTTAAGAGGACGCCCCGGAGCGCCGGGGGGCGGAGCCTGAGTCGACGCTAGGCCGCTGTCACGTGTGTCGGCGTCAGAGACCTCGGGGGTCACGTGGTGGCTGGGTTGGGGAAAATGGCGGCTTCGGGGGAAAGTGGGGCCTCGGGCGGCGGCGGCGGCAGCACCGAGGAGGCGTTTATGACCTTCTACAGCGAGGTGAGTCAGACAGCGGCCCCGGCAGCGGCGATGGTTGCGCCCGGAGCTAGGCCCGTGGCGGCGGTGACGGCCCTGGCCGCTCCGCGAGGGCCTGAGGCCCGCTCGGGGTCCGCTGGCGGTGCCGGGCCTGGCGTAGCCGCCTCCTTCCCTGGCCTTGGGCCCGCCCTCCTTGGGTACCCCTTTCTCCCAGCCCCTACCCTGGCTTCTCCCCGTTCTTCTCGGCTCTGACTCCTCCTCTCCCTGCCTCCCTTTTTGCTCTCCTCGGGTTGTTCCCCCGACTCTTCTGTCTCTGGGTCCCTGCTCCCTCCCTCCCGGCGTCCGCTCCCGCTTCTTGTTACCCCGCTCCCTCCCTGCTGTCGCCTCCCCTTCTGTCCTCCTGCTACAGCCTTCTCTTGCCCCCCCTTTCCCGCTCATGCTGCCGCTTCTCTTGCTGTGGGGAGCAGCTCTTCCGTAGTCTTCCCCTGGATGTGGGGGAGCCCCTGGAGCCCTTTCCCCCGACAGCAGGGATGCCGGAGGGGAGCTTGGGGAGCCTGCCCCACGCCGAGGCCCTTGGTCGCCTCCACGTTCACACGGTTTGGCCGAGGAAGGACTGCGGTGGGACTCGCGGCCGGCCTGCGCGTAGAGTAGGATGTCAATTTCCTGAGGGCGGGGAGCGAGTGTCTCAAGCCTGTCTTTGTATCCCCAGCGTTAGCTCCGTGCCTGGCACGTGGTGAGGCCTCCTCTGTTGATTGGTTGATCTCATCTGACCCTCTCGGGTGCTCTGAATTTTACAGATGAGGAAACTGAAGCCGAAGAGGTAAAGTGACTTGCCCACAGTTGAACTTCTCATAAGTGTCTAGGGTGGAATTCAAACCCTGCCCTTCTTCACTCTAGAGTCAGAGCTTTGTCTCCTGCTCCACGGGTTCTTAGAAACCCAGGGCTCATGAACTTTTTTTTTTTTTTAATATTTTGGTAATCATTTCAACAAAATTGGCCTCCTTTGTAATCTTATTAATTTAATTTTATGCGTTTACTTTATTCTGAGAAGACCAGCCACAGGCTTCACCAGTCTGCTCCAAGGGGCCAAACCTAAAGAAAGCTAAGAGTCACCTTGTTACACCAGGTTTGCAGAGGTTGTTGTGGCATTTTTTGGGAGGGAGAGGGAGGAATTTGACCTCCACTCCTTTGCCTTCCCTACATATCACAGATTATGTTACAGCTCCCTTTTTGTTGTTGGGGTGGGGTGCAGTTTACCGACACATTTTTAAATCTTTTAGATTTTTAGATCCCAGTTTCACTATTTGGCTCAATCCCCTCATTTCACTTTGGAGGGAACTTAATACCAAAACATTGTAAGTTTAAAAAAATTTTTTTTTCTGCCTTAAAAGAAGAAAAGTTCAGGGTCCCTTAGAGCCTCAGTCTTTTCAGAATTGAATTAAACACTTTTTAGTACTAGTTATTCTACAAAGGTTAAGGATTCTCCTACAAACACAGTTCCACTTTTCAGAGAACAGAATTCTCAACACTGTGTTAACTTGTACACTTCTATTTTCAAATGAATATTGTCAACATTTCTTTGTGATTGGCTATGTTATAGTATTGCCCCCATTTTACAGAAAAGGAAACAGGCTGAACAAGTGCAAGTGATTTTTTTCACAGTCCCATAGGCAGTGGGTGTTTTTATAATTCATTTCAGTTATTTCCTATGTCCTGTGCTTACTATCCAGCACTCTTTTCACAGCCCTTTTTGCCTCCCCAGTTCTGATATCATAGAAGCTTGCTTCCTCAATTACAAACACTGGCTCCTGGTGTAAGGAACTTTTGTAAGGGAGGAGGGGAAGAAAAGGGGAGCAGGAACATTCCTGAAGCAAGAGAGGAAGAAAGGTAGACGTTTGGAGGCCACAGTGGAATCCCCTTCAGTGGAGATTAAACCCATTAAAATCACTTGGGAGAAATTGTTTCCATGACAGTTGACATTGGTGTGGTGGCATTGAATTCCAAAGGAACAGTTGAAGAGAAAGTATACAGAGATGGAAAGGACTTGGACTCAAATCCTAGTGCTTTTTTTCCTTCCTACTTGTGTGACCTTGTTAACTTCTCTGGTCATAATCTTTTCCGTAAAATAATGGAATTGGACTAGATCGGGGGCTCTTGATAGATAAATTTCAAGGGGTTTGTGAACTTAGGGAAAATAGCTACATCTTTATTTTCACTAACCTCTAGCCAAAATTTGCTATTTCCTTCAGTAATTTTAATAATTTTATGGTGAGGAGGGGCCAAAAGATCCCTGTTAGAAAAAATATTAGGAACCCTTGGTCTAGGTGCTCTCTAATACACCTTCTAGCTTAAAATTCTGTGAAGTGGCTTAGCCTGATCTTGAAGGGGTGGCAGGATAAAGAGTGCTGGTCTAGGAGTAAGCTGAACTAAGTTCAAACCTCATCACCATGACGGCTATAACTCAAATTACTTAACCAGCCTCTGCTTCCTCACCTTTAAAAATAAAGGGGTTTAACCAAACGATCTTTGAAATTGATTGCAGCTCTAAATTCTATTCCTTTAAGAAGTGACTTTGATTTAAGGAGCAAAGTTACTCTGGAGACACTGAGCATGGTTTTCCTTCACTTTCTCAAGAGTTCTTTTAACCTAAAAGGGTACTCCTTGCCTTGGGTGCCAAGTTTTATTCTATCTCCTTACTGGGACTTGATTATCTAGGCATTGATTAGAAAAATAGCTCTCCATGCTTTTATGAACTGGATAGGAAAGATCCTCCATGTTCCTCAGGGTTTTGTGTTCCCAAGGTCCTTTTTGTCTAAGTTTTGCAAAGGCTGAGATGATAAATAGCATCTGGGTTTTGAACAGTTCTCTAGGTGGGCTACTGAGTTCTGTCTCTGAGGATATGTTTCATGGGAGGGATGTTTCACAGGATAACTTGGCAGTTGCTTTCCAATACTTACCTTCAAGTTAGGCGTAATAACAGTAATTATAAAAATTGGCATTTATATGTTACTGCATACTTTATGTCATTTGATCCCCACAACAACTCAGTGAGGTAAGAATTACAAGTATTATCTCCCGTTTAGAAATGGAGTCCCCCAACATGGCAAGTAACTTATAGAATGTTACACAATGAATAAATGTCATCGCGTCTTTGAACACAGGTCTTTTTTGACTTCCTTGACTTAAAGTCTAGTGCAGTGTGTCTACCTCTGTTCCTCTTTTTCTCTGTCTCTTTCTCCCTCTGTCTTTTTTCTCTTTAAAATTCTGAATTTAAATGGCAGAAAACTAGCATTTCCATTTACAAAGTAGAACAGAAGAGAATTGAATGTGAAACCAAGAATTTATGTGCGTTTTACTTCTAAAATAATAGTTAATGATAAAGTCAGTGTGTTCATTTCAAAGTTGTCCTGCTTGTCTGTTTCCTTCTAAATTTGCTCCTCTTCTGTGCATTTTAAACGCTTCAATGAACCTCTCTTCTTTTTTCTTTTTTTGCCTCACCATTCATTGCTTGTTCCCTCTTCTCCCAAGCCAATCCTCTGTCCACTGAGGGAAAAAAGAACCAATCCTTGTAACAGATAAGCATAGTTAAGGAAATGATCGTGCATATTTATCATGTCCAGAATCTGTATGTCTTGTGTCCCTCACCTCCTCTCAGGAGCTGCTTCTCTATGGTAGCATGCTTCCTCACAAATCTTCTGGACTTACGATTGGTCATTGCATTGAACACTTCTTGCCTTTCAAAGTTGTTCTTCTTTACAGTAATTACTATGTAAATTGTTCTCCTGGTTCTGTGTACTTCACTGTTCATTATTTTGCACATCTTACCAGGTTTCTCTGAAACCATGTCATGGTTTCTTATTTCTAAATAATATACCATAACATTTTTATACTATAACTTACTTGGTAATTCTTCAGTTAATGGGCACCTCCCTCTGTTTTTCATTTCTTTGCTCCAACAAGAAGAGCAGCTAATAACTGTTTCTCTGCAGAGGGTACTTTCCTCCTTTCTTATTGGGGTATAGTCTTAGTAGTGGTATCACTGTGTCTCCAGTACAAATTGTCTTATACCACACTGTCTCTCCACCGATACACTGGTCACATCACTAACTTTATTTTAGTTGACCTTACTCTGACTTAGCCCCATAGGGATGTCACTTTAACTCTTTGACTTTCATCTGTAAAGTATAAATAGTCATATTTAAATTATTATGTTGTGAGGGAAGGGCTTTTTATAAACATTGGTTTGCAATCTAGATATTGTAAAGGGTTAAACTATATGTTTCACCTATTGAATTTAGCTAATGAAAATTTTTTTCTGTTATTCCAGGTGAAACAAATAGAAAAGAGAGATTCTGTTTTAACGTCAAAAAATCAGATTGAAAGACTGACTCGGCCTGGATCATCTTATTTTAACTTGAACCCATTTGAGGTGAGTTTGTCTTCTAATTGTTGGGATAGTCCTGGCCTGTTTTTTCACCACCTTCTCATATCAATCACTTTCACAGGAGTACACACAGATGATTTATTTTGTAAGTGGAGTTTTGAAAACCTAATTGAACTTGTTTCAAGAGGGAATGGTATTAGATCAGGAGATGTTTGTCATTTAACTTAGGTGGTGTGATTGAACGCCATACTCTGAAATCTCAGGTTCCTTTCTTTTTGTATTTGCCACTATTTTTCATCAACCAGAACTTTCAATGTATAGTTATTCCTTCTGCATAGAGACTTTCCCCATTGTGGTTTCAATATATCATGAGTTGGCATAAGAAATTAATTATGGGAATTTTTTTAGAGTTTTGCAGAAATTGCAGATGACAAAAAAAATTTAGAAACTCAGAAATTATAAAATATTTTTATGATATTGTATAATATCAACATATTTTATCCTTTAATACCAAAATAATTCATTCTTCTTTTTTGGCACAAAGGGAAGGCCAAAAAATTTTATGTGGATTTTGCAGATCGCAGGAGCATCATACTTCTAATCCCCACAATGTGGAAGAGATAACTGTAGTCATCTTGCAATTGAGATGTTTCCCTCATGTCTTCATTGTTCTGTTCATTCAAAAAAATTTAATGTCAGTTTTTAAACTGGTTTTAGATTTTGAAAAAATACTTTAGGTGAGCTAATTCTGGGGTTCTCATGTTATTTTTTTATCGTGGAGAGGTGGAGTATAAATGGTACTGT